>NW_027413644.1:5000-17775 GCF_048544455.1 Silene latifolia | reverse complement strand
AAAAATACACAACAAATTTATATCACATATGACATGTGACATATTGACAATTGACAAAAATAATATGGAATCCATATTATTAAGTGGGCCGAAAATTAGGGGTTATTGAGCTAATTATATGTTGATAGTAATTAGTGGAAGGCATGATGATTGCACTAGTCACTAGCCATGCAAGCCTATTGTTCATTGTGAAGAACAATTTTTCCATGCATTGGCTCCCCTAAAGCTCTTCTCTTACACGGTTTTGGGGAAGAAAAACCATCATTGTTTTTCTATAATTTTACCTAATAATATACTAAGTGTAGTGTATTATTCATTCATTCCATCTATCATCCAAAATACAATTTTAGAGAGAATAAAAATCCTCCTCTCTTTCTCTCTAAAAACCGAAATATTCAAAGTGTTAAAAATATTTTGGTTCAATTTTCTACTTGATTAATATTATACTAGTATTTGTAATATTAATTAAATTAAGAGAAAGCTTTGGGTATAAAGCTTAGGGAGAGATCTTATACTTAGATCTTGTTCATCCATAAGGGAAAGCTCAAGATCAAAAGAGAAAGGTGATCTCTTTTGTGCCCTAATAACCGAAAATCACAAATGTAAGGACACGATTTCTCCTCTATTTTATTATTGTTTGCATGCATAAAATCCGTTTTAATTTTATGACAAATTAATTTAGACATATATGAGTATGTTAGTATGTATATGAATCTACATTTCCTTCAATCGGTATCTAGAGCCACGGTTGTTTGCATGCAAATTGGTTAAAAGTTTTTCCGAGTTATAAGAATAACAAATAAAACTTGTAAAATTTGTGTTATTATGATATATCACGAAATTATTACATGCATGTTAATATTTCTGGTCCTAAAATGTTTTAGGATATTTTGGTTAATTTTTCGGATTTTTATTGTTCATAATTTACAATAATGGCATTTAAATGTGATTTTATGAGTAAAAATGTCATTTTTGGTCTAAAATTAGCTATACTTAGAATTTTCACTTGGTTTTTGGATATGTTGTCACATATATTATTTTTAGATAACCTGTAAATTTTCATAATTTTTGGACTTGTTATGCTCGAAAAATGAATTTCTCATTATTAAATTCGGATTTAAGTGAAAAATAGGTTAATATGAGTTAAATTTCGAATCTGGTCATAGAAAATTAGTATGTTGTCACATGCAATTTTACAAGATGTGTGTAAAATAATTGGCTATAAAGAAGTCTTTTTGCATGATTTATGAATTTTTGAAGAAAAATAGCATAAATAGTGACATTATTAGTGAAAATTAATAAAACATAATCTATGACTTAGGAAAAAACGTGTAATGTTGCATTTTATTATCTTTTTCAGATCTAAAATTGAAAAGTTAATGAAAATAATTTTTTCCATGTTTTTATGATTATTTTATTAAAAATCGATAAACCGCAACATTGTTTTTCCGGAAAAATTTCGAAATTTTTAACCCAAGATTTTGAACATTATGAGTGTCATGGAAATTTTCCAGAATGTTCATGAGTTTAAATTTCAAATTTTGAATTTATTTGAAATTTTATGATTTATTTGAAGATTAATAGCTTATTTTGTAATTTTTAATCCATTTATTAACAATTTTATAAAATATGGGTTAATTATGGTCAAATTGTTAGTGAAGACTATATTTTGAGTCCTAAGAGGTTAGGGTAATTAACTTATGCATAAATATGAGTATATGTATTTTTTGTGATTATAAAAATGTTGAAATCACGCAAATCCGTAAAAACCGAGTAATATACGATATTGGCTAATTAAAAGGCGATTTAGCATAAAATTGAGCATGTTCATACATATTATAGTGCTGCATTTTCTTTATGATTGTCATAATTTTTATTTATGTATTTTTGAATTATGTAATTTTGCTTAGTATGGCCTTAGATTTAATTGGTATTTCCCGAAATGTATGGGAATATTGATTCGGTTGTAATTTTTATTGTGATCTCGTATCACCGTTTTGTAATTTAATAGATTTATTTTATTTTAGTTACAAATGTATAATAGGAAATTATGTAATTTTTATGTAATTTTATTCATTCCTAGAGTTCAAGACGGATTTCTTCAAGAATGGCGATACATAAAGACGGTGTTACATCGAGATGCGTGCCAAATCAAGTTCAAGGGACCAATGGAGTTGGTTTCCGAATATGTAATAGTTAAATAGTTTTTCTATTTAGGAAAGGCCATACTAGGATTTATTCTTTTTATGCTTGCATTTTATTTTATGTCACATGCATCGCTAAATCGCCATAACTAAACATGCATTGTCTTATCGAGTTTATCGACCGTGTCAAATATAATTATCGTAGTTCACCGCTTTAGTTCACTTAAAACGTGATAGATAATAATTTGACATGACCTCTCGCTAAAACAATTAATTGAGACATAGCCTTACCAAAGAGTAGAAACCATGAAAACCTATTTCGTGAGGGAGTGCACTCGGCCACACCGGGGTACAAACCTTGTTACGTAGGGGAAGTGGGTGATAAATGTCTATCCACCGAATTCATGTTGATGAGGTTTCATCGGCCACACCGTGCCCAAGTTAATGTGGGTTTGGATCATGGACACATTTATTCGAAATTTGGATTGAACTCAACAAAAGTTTTTCGATAAGGGTTTTATCGGCCACACCGTCCCCTTGTTGAATGTGTTTTGGGCTATAAATAAATGTTAATGTAATATTATCGACCAAGAGTTCTAAAAGTAGAATCGATTAAAACGTTAATCCACCGAGTTATATTGATGAGGGTTTCATCGGCCACACCGTGCCCAAATTGATATGAATTTGGGTCTTGGAATCATTTATCTAGTTGGGTAGAGGTCACTAGAAAAATGCATGAAACTTGTTTAAATCTTACATTTTTACGAGTATTATTAAAAACGACAATTGCTTTACTCCTTATATTTTGTTTTATAGACCACTTCTTTTTCATAACAAATGGCAACATCAACACCAACTCCTAATGCTACACCACTTGCTACTTCATCATGGCTCCGATCCTTTATGGATCGATGTAAACTTGAAAAGAATGGGTCAAATTTCTCCGATTGGGATGCCCAACTCAAATTAGCCGTCGAAGGTGACGACAAGCTTCGTTACCTTACCGAGGCCTCTCCACCCGAACCCTCCACTAGGTCCACCGCGGCCACTAGGGAAGCATATGAGGCTTACCAAAAGGAGTCCGCCGCAATGAAAAATGTCTTAATATTTGCGATGGAGGCGGACCTCCAAAGGAGAGCCTTTAAAATGGGCAATGCTAATGAGATTTACTCCAAACTTGTGACCATGTTTTCACCAACTCCGCGGATCGTCCAATATGAGGCGGCCGCGGCATTCTTTGATCTCGACTTCAAAGAGGGCCAAAAGGTTAGCCCTCATGTGCTCAAACTCATGGAGCTTGTCGAGACCTTGAAAATTCAAAAGGTTGAAATCCCTAAAGAACTCATCGTAGATAGGATTCTACACTCCTTGTCCAAAGTCAAGGCATATGTGCAATTCCGGGTGAATTTCAACATGCAAGACAAGGATGTGTCTCTTGAGGAGTTGCACAAGTTACTTGTGCAAGCCGAGAGGGACATGGGGTTAAATGTGAACCCTCCCAAGGATGTGCTTAATATAAGCACTAAGAGTAAGGGGAAATTCAAGAAGAGTGGAAGGAAGGGTAAAAAGCAAGCTCCCACATTCACCAAAGCTAAGTCTTGTGAAGCTAGCACATCCAAAGTCAAGAAGGGTCCTCTTGATAAATGCCATTATTGTAATGGCATGGGACATTGGAAAAGAAATTGTTCCAAATACCTTGGTGATATCAAAGCTGGAAAGATCACTCCAGTAGGTAAATGACTAACCTTCTTTTATGTTTCTAAATCCAACTATGGTATTATGATGCAAATTTGTGATAATGTATCTCCCTTTTTATTGTAAATAGGGCCTCCACCAAGCAAAGACAAAGGAAAAGAAAAGCAAGCATAAGAAACCATGGAGAAGCTAAGGATAGCTTTTATGGAGCTTTGTTTTTCATTGTCTTATTTTAAGTTATGTTTTGGATTTTTAGAACTTTAAGTTTCCATGTTTGACATGGAAAGGTATTTTGGATAATGAGTTGTATTTTGGATGATGGTGACTTGGTTTGCAACCCAAGTCACCCGTTTTATCATTTATCCTTTTAATGTTCTAAAATTCATCTTTAAATGCTTGCGTTTTGAAACATAAGATCATTCACTTAAAGTGATCTAATAGACAAATATAATGACGGGTTTCATTATATGTCCACATGCTTAAGGCATGTGTATGATCATTTATAAAGTGATTTTGAGTCTATGAACTCTCTTAAAGGAATGTCAATCACCAAGAACTCATATGAAATCAATAACAATTAGTCAACCTATGAGGAAGTTCTCCTTATACTTCAACATCATTAATTTGTGTCTCATATGCTATCTTTGAATGATTAGTGTATTTATTCTAAAGATAGAGTGGGAGAAAAATGAGGACACAACACACAAGGCAAGATAAATTTGTGTACTTGTGTAAATGAAGATCTACGCAAGAGAAAATGATTTGAATGAAGGTATATCTATTTGCATAGTATGCCGAATAGATGAGATCTATGGTCTCAAGTTAATTCTATATGACTAAAGAGACTAAGTGTAGTTAACATAAGAGTATATTCTCAAGATAACTACACGAGGAGACCAAAAGAAAGTTTTGGAAGAAAATGACTAATGTAAAGTCTCAACAAGTTTTTGACTAAGTTTATGAAACATTTGACCAATAGTTTCAACCTTAAGATTTACTTAAGAGCCTAAATAAATCATAGTAACATACTAGTTATGATCGAGTTGCAAGGATTGATATACCGATATCTTCAATAGCCAAAGTTTTAACCACATAGATGTCATGCTTAACCTCACTATGAATGGTTAAACCTCCTTCCAAAAGAGTATTTGCGAAGGATGTATTCTAAATATTGTTTATATTTGAAAATGACATTACTACACATCATTATGACATGAGTGTGTTGGAGATTTAAAATCTCTTTCCGTAAGGTTAAGATGAGACCACTTCAAAATAGGCATTTTGAAAGGATATGATGGGAACATATATGGTTTTATCCTAATAACTTGGCAATGCAATTTATATTACAATTCTTGATAAATTTCGATTGAGAAGTCAATTTCGAAATGTGTAGAATTGAGTGGGAGTTAAGAAAATCTCATGTGAAGACATGGAATTTAGTGGGAGCTGTCATCCCTTGAATGTTTACAACTCATCACTCATTAAAGAATGACGAGCTAATACCTTCTTTCATAAAGAAGCTTTTGAGTTTTCAATTCTGGATGAAAATGGACAATGATCGATCCAATTACATCAAGGGATGTTGGATTAGTATTAAGAGATACACATCACATCAACATTCACATAGGTTATTCATATGAATGAAAATGGAATTACCATTAGCAGTCATGGTCGTCCATAGAACCCACGAACGGTTGATCTCATGATTATTAGTAACTAATGTTTCCGCCATTAGAATAATCATGTATATGTCCAATTATGAATCATATGCATAAGAGCATGATGATAGAATTGGTGAGCCATAATGGAAACGTCATGTATTCTCAAAAAGAATCCGATGAGCGATTTCGGTGTTTGTCGGAATACTCCATTATGTGATAAGAGGTTGCACATATTGTAGAAAATCCGAGCACATATGAGGATTTATGAGAATCCCAATTCTTTCAAGCCTTGAAAGAGAAATGAGAAGTTTTGAAAGATGCTTGGTTGAATAAGAGGTTATTCAAAAAAAAATAATCTTTCCTAGTTAAGCTAGGACTTGTGAGAAGTGCTAAGCTAAATAATCTTGTCAATTGTTACAAGATTCTACAAAACATATACCTAGTGCATTGTGTGTGGATGAAATACTTGATCAGTACAAGTTATATTATTCATCACAAATTGCGTTAGATTATGTGATAGTCGATAAGAAAGTTCTTTCAAGTTAAAGAACCGAAACCAAGGTCGGGAACCTTGATGTGTACTTGGTGAGATTCATGCTATGAGAGAGAACATGAATGTGAAGGAAATTGCAAGTGCAAGAAGTTTGAACACATGGACACATGGGATGTTAAACTTCTATTGCAATCAATAAGTGTTTACACTGACAATATACATCACAAGGTTGTAATATGATATTGACTACCCGAGTGTGATGTCGACATTTGTCGTTTGAGTTATTATTAACTCACCTTGTACATTGTTATATCCAAACGGGTTGTGAAGACAATTGAACCCCGTTAAAGTGAACATGGATTAACATTGTTTTTGCCCATAGTTACTTATATGAGGTGACGTCTCGAAGTGACTAGAGTGTGATGCGATTGATGGCAAGTTCAAGTGACATAGAGTCATGAGAGATGACTAGTTGATCACATAGGCAGACTGTTAGGAACATTTTGTCGGGCCTAATGACCGCTTATAGAGTTCTGGCAAATTTATATAGCCTGGTCGTGGCGAGAGCTACTATAGTATTCAAATGAGTCGATTCTTTTAACTAAAGACTATTCACCTAAGATGGCACGATTTGATTAACTTTGATTTGTGTTACTACGACCTTCGTAAATGGGGTCAAATGGGCATAATTTGGGTTATGATGGCAGTGGCTAGTCGAAGGGAATGAGTGCGATAGGAATTGTCCACCCCTAGTCAGGGTTATAACAATATCTCAGGGCCACTCGAGGAGTAATGAACTGGAAATGCGTGGCCACGCTCGGAAAGTATCTATGATAGATAAGTCCGGTCAATCAGTTATTCTCCAGATCGAGGAAACCACTCTCGATATGATCACTTGCAAGTACGACCTGAAAGACACCTTGCATTGAGTGGGAGATATTAATAGGACAAGAGAATTGGTGACGCACACTTGTCGAGGACAAGTGGGAGATTGTTGGAATATGTGTCCTCCGACAATTATGCGATCACGACTGTTGATCATGATGATCACATGTTTAAGTCTCATTAAAATGAATACAATTGGGAAGTAATTTTGTTACACAACCGGTCAACATATATCGGTAATGATTGGCTGACTAGAGTTTGACATTACTGTCGTGTGACGGTGGTGATCAGTTGACCCCCTAGGTCATACCTAAAGGGCAATACTCTTAATTGATTATTTAATTAATCGTATAATGTTGCGAGTTAATTAAATTACTTGAAAATTGACGGACGATTTTGGAAGTAAAATTTACGTATCATATTGAAATGTGATTAAATAAGATACGGTCTGAGTAATTGAATTGTATCATTACTCGGATGAAATAATTGTTTAATGTAACAATTAAATTGAATGAATTGTTATAAATACAATCAGTTGTAATTTATAAATGGTAAAAATATTTTGGCACAGGTAATTATAAAATTACTAAGTCGATTTTTGTATGTGACGTATTTTTATTAATACGTTGATTTTTAATATGTTAAAAATACACAACAAATTTATATCACATATGACATGTGACATATTGACAATTGACAAAAATAATATGGAATCCATATTATTAAGTGGGCCGAAAATTAGGGGTTATTGAGCTAATTATATGTTGATTGTAATTAGTGGAAGGCATGATGATTGCACTAGTCACTAGCCATGCAAGCCTATTGTTCATTGTGAAGAACAATTTTTCCATGCATTGGCTCCCCTAAAGCTCTCCTCTTACACGGTTTTGGGGAAGAAAAACCATCATTGTTTTTCTATAATTTTACCTAATAATATACTAAGTGTAGTGTATTATTCATTCATTCCATCTATCATCCAAAATACAATTTTAGAGAGAATAAAAATCCTCCTCTCTTTCTCTCTAAAAACCGAAATATTCAAAGTGTTAAAAATATTTTGGTTCAATTTTCTACTTGATTAATATTATACTAGTATTTGTAATATTAATTAAATTAAGAGAAAGCCTTGGGTATAAAGCTTAGGGAGAGATCTTATACTTAGATCTTGTTCATCCATAAGGGAAAGCTCAAGATCAAAAGAGAAAGGTGATCTCTTTTGTGCCCTAATAACCGAAAATCACAAATGTAAGGACACGATTTCTCCTCTATTTTATTATTGTTTGCATGCATAAAATCCGTTTTAATTTTATGACAAATTAATTTAGACATATATGAGTATGTTAGTATGTATATGAATCTACATTTCCTTCATTACGCGCGGTACTTTTGTTTCTTTTCACGTACCTATGGTAGCACTGCTGGCTACTGAAACCTCCTAGCTCACGCTGGTTTGGGGAGGTTTCCTTTAGCTGCGCTTTAAGTCTTGTGAGTTTCCGAGTTTAACTTCATGTCATGTTTAGTTATTTATCGCAAGTTCCCATTTTCCTTGATTATTTTCTCATATGATTTTGCACAATGAGGGCATTGTGTGATTTGGTTTGGGGAAGGGTTTTGCGTTGCATTCATTCTGTTTTGCATTCACGTTTAGTTTTTGTCTTGCATTGTTTATTTCATTTCCTATATATATACAAAAATTCAAAAAAAAATTGAAAAATTCCTAAAATTCAAAAAATATCACGTTTATTTTAGCATGTAGGTCGAGTCGGAACGGTAGTATTTCAATGATGACATTGCATTTTCAGCTGTTTATGCCTAAGCCGTGCTTAATTGACATGTTACTAATAGAATCAAATATGCATAGTCTACGAGTTTCGTTAAATATCTTGCTGAACCTTAGACTTGACTTAGATTTTTGGCAAACTACTTATATTTCTGAGGTTTAGAGCCTTATAACTGGTGTCATCCATGACCAGTTCATTTAAGAATGTGAGTAGTTACTCCTTGTAAGACATGTTACATGAATATGCATAAATATGAACTTAATCTACTTAATACCCGTATGCATTCGGTGACACATGAGGTAGAGGTCCCCTTTTCTCATTTTACCCATAAACCTAACATAGCCAGATTGCCTTTTTGTCCCATAAGCTACATACCATTATTTAGCCTACCCTATCCGAGCTAGTATTGGTAGTTGTGGGAATGTGTTTATTGCATTTTGGTTATTTTGCTCTTTATGAGAAGGTTGGTGGAATGTTGGAAAGGAGGAAAGAAAGAAAGAAAAAATAGAATTGAAAAAAAAAAGAAAAGAAAAAAATGAAAAGCAAGTTCGACCGTGCACTACAGGAATAAAAAAGAAATGAGAAAAAGAAAAAATCCTATGGTCGAAGTTTTGAGTAGATGGTGATTTTATTCCCATGCTTTATTATTATCATTTGGGGAATCACAGTTATTATTGGAGATTGTGAGATTAGTGCTAATCATTAGCACCGGCTTTATTGATGAATCTTGAGTAAGAAGTTGGATGTTGTTATAATTTGGATCTGTAGTTACTAGCTTGGCTTTAACTCCTCATATCCAAATTTATCTTAGCCCCTTCTTACCCATTACCTCACATATCCATATTTACCTCGGCATGTGTCATGGTCATTTGTTTGGTTGGAATGCATATGTACGGTTGTAGAGATTATTTTCATATTAGATTGCAGGCATATTCTTATAGGTCGTAGTTAGGTTAGTGTCATTACGAAATTAATTCTTTCTATCTTTTAAATATATTCACCTGTGCCTATGTGTGATATGAGCGACCCGTGAGAGTCCATAATGATAAGTCTAGATAGTTGACGGTTCAGCAGTTTTTAACGACTACATAACTCGTTTGCGTGATTCATATTGCTAATTGATTGTTAGTTGTTGCATTAAACTGGTTTAGGCTTTATAGTTGCATTTCGCTCTGAGATTGAAGTCGTTCCATTAGGTCCTAGGATCGAGTCTAGTTCTTGCTTGGGGACAAGCAAGGGTTTGGTTTGGGGAAGTTTGATGCGTGTCATTTATATGATGTTTTACACCTTATTTTACACACATTTCAGAGCTCAATTATGTAGTTTATGCTACTATTTTCCCTATTTACGTCTACTTTCGTGTTTTTGTGTATTATCGCAGAAATGTGAAGAATCCAGCGGAAATCGAGCCGAATCCGTCCCCGAGTACTTGGCATATTATTTGACATGAAGTATTTACTCAAGAAATGAACTTGGTGCGCATTTCAAGGCCTGGAAATAGATTTATGGAGAATTTAGAAGCAGACTACCAGCTACAGTGGTCTATAGACTGACCTACGTGGTCTATAGACTGTCAGATGCTGAACAGAAGTCTGCAGGAAAGAGGGGCAGTCGATCGACTGGTCTCAGTGGTCGATCGACCACCCCACGATCTGACGCGCAAGATAAAATTAGAATTCCGAAGCCCATTGTAATTAGGTTTTAGGAATAAAAGTTACGTGACACTTCTATATAACGTAACTCCTTCCTACTGCTAGAGGGCATCGGAATTAATTAGGGTTCAAAATACAGAAGTTGAACTTTTGATTTTTTTTCATTAGTTTAGCTTATTTTTTCATCAATAAAGTTTTTTATTGCATTGGGTTTGATCTTTTCTCTTCAATTCTTTACGGTATTCCTCTGTCCCATTATTCAGTCTTGTTGCTTTTATTCATCCGTAGTTTAGGATTGCTAGTTTAGATTTCCCAAAGCTGAATTATCGTTTTCATGTTAGTTATTTATTTAGTTAATCCTACTATGAACTCAATTGCTTTGTTTGTTAATTTTACTATTGTTATTATCATCATCATGAGTAGCTAAATCCTTCGTGCTAAGATGTAGGAGATCTGTAGATTAGACGGCTTCAACAATAGGTGACCTGCCATCGGACCTGTCGATCGATCGACTTCGTTGGTCGATCGACTGGGTCCGTAGGTCTATCGACTGCTCTGCATGGTCGATCGACTGCCACGTGTTAGATTAGCTTCGGCTTAATTAATTTAATTGCTATATTTGACGAATCGAGTGCACGCGACTAGTTGAATGCCTGGGAAGTGACCGACCCGATAGATCGAAAGATAGGGCAGGGAAATAGACTACTTAATTAAGACGACTAAATTAATGAGATCGAGAGATAAGTTAATTTAGGCTTTAAGTATCATTAATCAAGAGCGAAAGTTAGTATTAGTGAGACTTATGGACCCGTAGCTTAGGCCGAAAGGTTGCTACCTGTTAAATTGGACCGAGAGGACTTTTTATTTTCCCGTCTAACATGCTTAAATCAGTTTACCTAGAGATACCGCCGTCAAACTACAAAGGAACCACCATCTTAGCATCCTTTTAATATTTGATTTTATCTTATTTCTTTAATTACTCATTTAATTGCTTTATTTTAGTTTTAATTTTGTTACCTTTAGTTATAGAACTATTCAAATCAACCCCCCCCCCCTCCACAACTGTTACTTTAGACTAAAATTAGACAACTATTAATTGCATCGCCTCTCTGTGGTTCGACCCTGACTGCCACTAGCTATAGTAGTAGTTTGGATTTATAAATTTATCTTTGATACTCTACGACGGTATCACTTACATTGTTAATTTCGGTTTTGTGGGCACAAGTAAGGTCTTCTACCTTCACTTGTTCTTGAGCTATAATGAATATAAGGATGATCCTCCTAAGACTCCAAGTATAGAAGCCACTCCTTTTGATTGCACCCAAGATTATCTCTTATCTCTACTAAATAATATGTGCAAGATATTTGTTTAGTAGTCTACCTTAAAATTGATTAATAATACTCATATATTACATTAATAATATTAGTAATGTGATTGAACAAATTGGATCATCATTTCTCAAGTTTATGAGAAAGATGAAAGAGTGGAGAGGAAAAATGCATATGTAAATGTTGCATGTAAAGAGAACAAAAATGAATGATACAAAAGAAGGAGAAATTCTCCTCTTTTGTATATGAAAACCGGTGGAGGGAGTAGTCCAAGGCATGCATGGTCTTTTTCTTTCACCTTTTGTTCTACTCAAGTGAGTAGGTGTGTAAGGCTATTAGGTATAGGCATCATTATTTTATTTTTATCACATAAAATAAAATAACCACAACCCACTAATACCTCCTCCATTTCGGTTCATTCACATAATATGGACCACCATTTTTTTTTGTCAATTTGTCATTTGTCACACAACATGTCACATGTAGTATGTTACATGTTATTAATTTATTAAATGCATATTTATCACATAAATATCATTTTACAAATTAATTAAATTACATACAACAAATTAACTAGTGATACTTGATCACATAAATAAAATGGGTCATATAATTATAAATCACAACATCTTGTAATTATAAATAACCATTCATTCTTATCTTTATTGTTTCCCATTACAATAAGATATAAATTTTCTCTCTCACTAATGAATTGTTCAATTTTAAGGAATTGATTAACTTGTATCGTCATACAATTAATCAATTTTACTGATTAGGGCATCATTCTTTAGGTGTGAGCTTAAGGGATCAACTGACCACCACCGTCCCACGACAGTAACGTCAAACTCTAGCAAGCCAATCGTTACCGATTAATATTGACCAGTTGACTATATAAATGAAACATCCCTTACGTATTCTTAATATGAGATTTAAATGTGATATTAAATCATGTGATCGCATTATTGTCGAGGACACATTTTCCAACAATCACATATGATACAAGCATTCATACATGCATTATAACGGTATGCTGAGTGCATTTAAAAGGGCTTTGGCTTAAAAGGTCGGTTGTCATACCAAGCAATCAAACCCTGGTCTGTGGAGAGGTCTGTGCCAAACATGAGTAAGGTCGGCT
>NW_027413643.1:0-17779 GCF_048544455.1 Silene latifolia | reverse complement strand
ATTTCATATATTCATATGTATCTTATGCTTGTATACAATCTTTCTGTTACCTATTTTGTAGGATACTTTGGAGGTAGTTTTGACTAGGGTTTTGTGCTTGCTTGTAGTATATATTTTGTGCTATTGTACATCGTTTAATTATCAATGAATGACGGCTGATACAGCCTTACTCCAAAGTTCTCTCCTTTCTTGGTTTATCATGGTATCAGTGGAGCAGGTTTGATCCTTGCACCCGTCACAACCATTAATACAATCACAAAAACAATTCTCAAAACAAAATTACTCAAAAAGGATACAAAACAATGACAAAAATTGGAGATGCAAGCTTTGGAGCGAAGGACAGTGGCGATGACAAGATGACCATACCATTGTCTTCTCCGTTGTTCCTTCATCCCTCGGATAGTCCGAGTCTCAAATTGACTCAAACAATGTTCAATGGTGAAAACTACGACCTATGGGCAGATGCGGTTCGTAACGGGCTTGACGCAAAGAACAAACTAGGTTTTGTTGATGGCACCGTGAAGAAACCCACTGATGAAGGATCGTATGAAGCTGTCGCGTGGCGTCAATGCAATGCGATGGTCAAAGGTTGGTTGCGTAGCGTTATCGATGAGAAATTACATTCTAGCATAACGTTTTCAGCCGCGGCATCCGTGTTCGACATCTGGAAGGAGTTAAAGGAGCGCTATTCTACAGGAAACGCGCCCCGTGTTCATCAGCTCAAAAGCGAATTGAGCGAATGCAGGCAAGGCACTCGTTCTGTTGTGGAGTATTATACTCATTTGAAAACTATCTGGGACGAGTTAGGAAATTACAGTCGAGTTCCGAATTGCACTTGTGGCGCTGCAGCAGAATTAATTAAGGAGAAGGACGAGGAGAAAGTACATCAATTCATTATGGGATTGAACACGAGTTTATATGGGCATATTCGATCCAACTTATTGATGGAAGACAATCTTACATCTCTGAGTCGGGCTTATGCACTGGTTTTAAGAGAGGAGCGTCACAAGGCAGTCACTCGAATTCAAGAAGAACAAACTGAAGTAGCCATGACCGCACGTACTGCAGCAGGCCGTGGTCAGGGAACTATTTCAATGCAGGAACAAAAGGAGTATGAACCACCTCGCTGCACTCATTGCAAAAAATGGTATCATACTGAAGAAAATTGTTGGGAGAAGCTTGGGATAACTGGTAGAGGTCGCGGCAGAGGTAGAAGAGGAGGACGAAATGGAGGTCGTGGTGGCAGAGGCTATGGCAATTCGAATCAAGCAGCGAATGCGGCAACCACGAATGAAGGAGACTCGTCCAAGAAAGACCTCGCGGCCGAGGAGATTGACCAGCTAAGAACTCTTCTCCATGCTAAGACGGAAGGTAACGAAAAGTTGACAGGTATGAACCATGTAAAATTAAGTGAATGGATGCTTGATAGTGGTGCTTCGCATCACATGACGGGATGTCGAGAGTTACTTAAAAACTCGTGGCAGGGGGAGACGTCCACGGTTGGGTTGCCTGACGGATCAACGATCATGGCAAAGGAACATTGAAGTGTCGTTCTGAATAAAACTTTCATACTTCGAGATGTTTTATACGTTCCAAATTTGACCTGCCACCTTATTTCGATTCAACAACTTATCCGCGAAAATGATTGCTTGGTGATTTTTAATTCTGATTGTTGCATAATACAAGACTGGTCTTCGAAGACGGAGATTGGACGGGGTGAGCAACGAGATGGTGTTTACTACATGACACGAGTAGAGGAAGTCGTAGCAAAGGCATCAGTCGAAGAAGGACGGGTATGGCACAGAAGATTAGGTCATCCCTCAAGCAATATTTTACCTTTTTTTGCACAATTTAATTCCGAAACAATTGTCTTTTGATCAAGTTTGTGATCCGTGTTGCCGTGCAAAACAAACTCGCTCAAGTTTTAAGATTAATAATAAACGACATGCCATTTTGTTTAGTTTAATTCATTGTGACATATGGGGGCCGTATCATGCTAGTAGTCTATCTGGGGCGCACTATTTTGTAACCATTGTCGACGACCATAGTAGGAGTGTTTGGGTTCACCTTATGAAAGATAAAGGCGAAGTTAGCGACTTGCTGAAATATTTTTGCAAAATGGTACATACCCAGTTTGGAAAGGAAGTAAAAATCGTGCAAAGTGATAATGGTACCGAATTTCTTTCGGGCCAACTAAAACAATTTTACAATGACAATGGAATTCTTTTTCAAACGAGTACCGTTGACACCCCACAACAAAATGGACGGGTAGAACGAAAATATAGACACCTTTTAGAAAAAGCAAGAGCTCTCCGTTTTCAAGCCAATTTACCCATTCATTTTTGGGGGGAGTGTGTATTAGCAGCTGCTTACTTAATTAATCAAACCCCTACCCGAGTACTAGATGGACGCACGCCCTATGAGCTCCTATATGGTCACTTGCCCAATTTAGATAATTTACGTGTTTTTGGATGCCTCGCCTATGCCCATAATAAACAACGACCAAAGGATAAATTTAAGGAGCGGGGAACGAGATGTTTGTTCATCGGCTATCCAAAGAATCAAAAAGGTTGGAGGTTATATGATTTGAAGAACAGACGTCATTTTGTGTCTCGAGACGTCATTTTTTATGAACATGTCTTTCCTTGTGCTATTGTGAACGACACACCTGACCAGGGGACTCGCATCGAGCCCAATGATGATGCCCAAAATGATTACACCATCCCTGACACTAACCAGCCACATAGCAGCAGAACCGAGAGTGATGACATGCGAGCTGGTGATGGTAGTAATGCGAGTTAGGGGGAGATTAGTGATGATCCTTCACCTCACGCTGAAAACGAACCTGGTGCAGCATCTGTTTTGGACGATAGTAATGATAGGACAGATGAAACAATGGAGGAAGAGCCGAAACTTGGTAGAGGAGAACGACAAAAATTCGAGCCCGCATGGAAGAAAGATTACATTTGCAAGTCTACTCGTGTCATGTCCACAAGAGCTCATCCGTCTCACACTCCGTCTTCCATGAAAGGTACCCGTTATCCAATAATCAATTATGTCACAAGTAATTGTTTTTCGTTGAGTCACAGGAATTTTATCGGCGCTATTGATGCGGCCAAAGAACCACGCACCTATTTTGAAGCCATAAAGAAAGACGAATGGAAGGTTGCGATGGCGAATGAGATAGAGGCACTAGAAAGGAATGGCACTTGGAAAATTGTTGAATTACCAAAAGGAAAGAGACCCATTGGCTGCAAATGGGTCTACAAAATCAAGCACAAGGCGGATGGCACTATCGAACGATACAAAGCGCGATTAGTAGCTCAAGGATTCACTCAAGTTGAAGGGGTGGATTATCATGAAACTTTTGCGCCGGTTGCAAAAATGACAAGCGTCCGAATTTTCTTGGCCGTGGCAGTTGCAAGGAATTATGATATTGAACAATTAGACGTCAATAATGCTTTCCTCCACGGCGATTTAAGTTAAGAAGTTTACATGAAGTTGCCCCCTGGATTCGAAGCTACTGGGTCGAATAAGGTATGTCGTTTACTCAAGTCCTTATATGGATTAAAACAAGCCTCGCGGAATTGGTTCGCAAAATTGACGGGTGCACTAAAAGGGTACGGTTTCATCCAATCTCTTGCCGATTATTCTTTATTCACAATGAATAAAGGAGGTGTGTTCCTTGGCATTTTAGTGTATGTTGACGATATGATCGTAGTGAGCAATAATACGACGGCTTGTGCTAATTTGAAACAATTTCTCGACACAAAATTTGGGATAAAAGATCTCGGTCGACTCAAGTATTTTTTGGGGATTGAGGTAGCACATGGGACAACTGGTTTATTCCTTAGCCAACGAAAATATGCCATGGAAATCATTAAGGAAGCAAAAATGGAAGGAGCAAAGCCGGCTGTCACTCCTATTCCACAAAATCACCAGTTGGCTCTAGCAAATGGCCATGTTTTAAAAGATCCTATGGTGTACCGAAGATTGGTAGGACGCTTAGTTTATTTGACCATCACACGTCCCGACTTGGTATATGTGGTTCACACATTATCCCAATTCGTTCATATGCCGCGCAAGGAACATTGGGACGCTGCACTTCGCGTAATTCGCTATCTCAAAGGTGATCCGGGAAAAGGAATAGTGATGCATCGAGATAGCCCCTTTCAGCTCAATGGATACTCGGATTCGGATTGGGGTCGATGTCCTCTAACGAGACGATCTTTGACGGGCTATTTTGTCTCGCTAGGACATACACCTATCTCTTGGAAGGTTAAAAAGCAGCACACAGTAGCAAAGTCATCCGCCGAGGCCGAGTATCGTGCACTAGCAGCTGTCACGAGTGAGTTAATATGGGTCAAGTCCTTTCTAAACTCACTCGGCATTACGCATAATCAGTCCATGCGTGTTTTATGTGATAATCAAGCAGCGATGCATATCGCTAAGAATCCCGTGTTTCATGATCGAACAAAGCACATTGAAATAGATTGTCATTTCGTACGACAACATTTGGTTAACAAAAACATCGAGACAAGACACGTTCGGAGCAAGGAGCAAATAGCCGACCTCTTTACTAAGGCTCTTGGTGGTGAAGCGTTTGTCTATCTACAGCGTAAGTTGGGTATTCGATTACCGAATGCTCCAACTTAAGGGGGAGTATGGAAATATTATATTCTACATAATATTTCATATATTCATATGTATCTTATGCTTGTATACAATCTTTCTGTTACCTATTTTGTAGGATACTTTGGAGGTAGTTTTGACTAGGGTTTTGTGCTTGCTTGTAGTATATATTTTGTGCTATTGTACATCGTTTAATTATCAATGAATGACGGCTGATACAGCCTTACTCCAAAGTTCTCTCCTTTCTTGGTTTATCAATCATCAACACATACACTTATTGCCGATTGTCCAAAGTGCTTAACGTTTTGCTTTTTATTAATGTATTCATGCGTTAAGGACATCTCCATAATTAATAAATTGGTTTATTAATCCCATTACAACCATACCCATATAAAATAGGATGTCAACCAACAAGATTACTATGAACAAAGAAGCAACAATAAAGCCTTACCCGCATGAAAAATAGAACAAGTTAAATCCAAATCAATCAAAAACCAATTTTCAAAAGGGCATACTGAATTTGCATACAAACTTACATGCATACAAATTACATAAATTGTCATAATCAAATAATTCACGACGACAGAAGCATTGAAATTATACCATTCAAATTCTGCCCAAATAATTTAATAGAAAGATGGCTCTGATACCACTTGTTAGAATTAAGTCCTTATAAGACCATAACTTCATACTAAATTAATCAGTAAATACGAGATGCGGAAGCGTACAGGGGCGAATCCAGGATTTAAAATGTGGGGTAGCGAAATTTTTATAATATAACTTCCTATTAAAAGGAAACGAGAACATACGAACATGTATTTCTTAACAAATGTTCCATTTGTGATTATTCATGACAATATTACTTTGGGTTGTTGATATTACACCGTAACTCATAGTAATCTAGCTATTCCTGTGATCATCTTTTTTATACGAACAACACGTATAATCATTTAGAATAACTAACAGAATGTTAAACAAAAAATTATACTCACTTAGTATACACTCCCTCTTATTCGTTATAATGTTCCCTCTTTCCCGAAACGGATTATTCAAGTAATGTTTCCCTTTCCTTTTTTGGTAACTTTTATTCTTATTTTATTCATCTCTCTCTCATATCATCAAACCCCACACAATTCTTTTACTCATATTTTATTACTTTTCTTAATGTTTTGGCCCCACAACTCCTAATAATTCATCTTTCTCTCATATCACTAACCCCACCAATGTCCTTTATTCATTTTTAATAGTATTCCTTAAGTATCGTGCCAAAAACAAAGGGGAACATTATAGCGAATTGGAGGGAGTATATATTAAAAAAAATGTATATATTGGCCGAAGTTAATTTTTTTTCCAATGTAAGATTAAACTCATTCCATTTTCCTACTTTCTGTCCATTCTATTGTCGAATTACCGAGCTTTAACCATTAATATGTTGGAAATTTAATAATATTACTACCTAGGAACAAAAAACAAATACATACATCTATTATAGAAATACTTCCATAAAACCTCACTTGTGATTAAAAAAAAAAAAAAAAAAAAAACTTAAAATGAAAGAAAATAGAAAAAGTAAACAAAGTATTAAATAAGAGGGGAAAATCGATGGCAAACACGAGCAAATTTAAAGTGCACAAAGTATTGATTGAATTGAAGAAAAATCAACATTGTTTAAAGTTTTAAAAAAACATTCAACAAGATTCGAACCCGGGTCTCCTGGGAAAGTAGATAACTCCTTGACCGCTGTGCCACAAATACAGTGATGATTTAGTTACCCCCTTTCTTTCTATTATTCTTAAGATGACGAGTTTTGGGGTAGCGGACTTCGTCTTCCTCGACAAATTTTACGGTTTGGGGTAGCACTTGCTACCCTTTGCTACCTTCTAGGTTCGCCCCTGGAAGCGTACCTGATTACATGACGAGAGGTTGGAATAAACCGTCTGAAGGGACGGTCTTCAGGATTAGGTCTTCTAGTAGACACACATACCATGAGGATCTCTCTACTGATGGGATGCGGGGAGATTAGGTTATTGTGTGCTACCAGGACCATAACCGGTGACTTAAATATAGTCTCCTTAATCTAATGCGCCCATCATGCATTAGTAACCTAATGAGTATCTACACAATTAAGATATCCGGCCCATACTTTATAAGACGTAATTAATATGCCCGTATTATATTATCCAGATGAATCAATATATTGGGCTAAACTTAAACAATAGCAAACAAATACAATCTGTATGATAGTGTGTCCGCATAAATAGTATTGGACCCAATATTCTTACTAGAACATCTTTTTTTTTAAAAAAAAAGTGGACGATTCGTTAGACCACCCCCAAGCAAGGTCATGACCTAGGTCATGAGGGGGGTGGGTCTCCTTAATCACAAATTAAGCTCCAAATTAGCAAGACCCGGTTGGCAAACGAGGTCATCCCATGACCTCTTTTGATATTTTTGACCTGGTTGGTGACCCGACACATGTCATGCTATGGTTTATTGGGTACAAATAAAAAGGACAAGTCAAGCTCAACCCTTCCATCTTCCTCTGCCATTTCTGCCAAAAAAATTTACATTGAAGAACTAGTTAACAATTGAGTTATTGAAAATTATACATTAAATCAAAACTTAAAAAAATATGAGCTTATATAAAAGGGCATGATCTTTAAATTCTCTACAAAATGAACTCAACTTTGATATATTTTGATCAATTTTGAAATCATTAAAAAGTGTAACAAATTAATTACATAAACATCAACAAAATAAAACTTCTATCCCTTTAAATTGAAACAATAAAGATTTCAAATTACCCACTATAGAAATCAACAATAAAATCAAGAATGAGACTTACCAAAATTGAAAAAATGAGATTTGGAAAAACGGAAAATGATAGATGAAGATATGGGTGAAATTGAAACCCAGAAAATTGAAAAGATCGATGATGGTGAAGATCGGCTATGATGTTGAAAATCGATGATGGTGATGCGTTGAAGATGGTGATGTCGTTTGTTTGGAATTTTATTTGGGATCCTTTTTATCTGGGTAACTGGGTTGGGGGAATGAATTTGGGAAAAGGGTTTGGGTTTGTGTTTTAACAAACTGGGATTTCAAAGATGAATGAATTTGGTTTGTGTCTTTGTCCTTGTGGTCTCCAGTAGTATCCACGTTAATTAATTTTTTTTTTTTTTTTTTTTGGAGTTTGTTTAATATTAAAGTTTTTTTTTTGAGTTTATTTAATATTAAAGCTACGATATTGACTCGATTGCGTTGTTGAAAATAATATACGATTATTACATTGAATAGATTGTTAAAATACGATTATTAAATTAAATTAATTTTTTTATCTAATATACGAATTAAAGATAAAATATTTATCATGTACATAGTTATTATTTTATAATTAAATTATTTATAAAATTATAAAACTAAAATTAAGTTATATAAATTAAATGATAATTTGAAAATATGAGAAAATGTTTAGTGGGGTAGAGAATGTGAGAAATGATTGAAATTGTTGGAAAATGGAAAATGATTGGGTTGGTGACCTAGGTCGCGACTTTCTGCTTGGGAGAATGAAAGTGGATCAAAATAAATAAGGTGTGATTAAGAGTAAATATGGATCGCGACCTAATTAGGGTGACCCTTGCTTGGGAGTGGTCTTATAAAACACAACTTATATTATAAGACCTTTTTTTCTCTTATTCTGGGCTTAGTCTCCCTCGTCCGGTCGTCCCTGCCTTTTCCCACAAACTTTCTTGCAACTTTCCATTCCACCCATCCAAGAAATGAGAAAAGCACAACTTATCAATCAAAACACCCCAATTAATCATTTTCATAACACAAAACTCATATAGTCACCACACTACTCTTTTTAGTCTTTTTGTGAACTCCTTTTCGAGAATCTTTTTCGTGTCCAAACTGTCTTCTCTTCCCAAGTCACCCCTAAAACACAAGAAAGAAAAAGAAGTGTCTTCTATTCCCTAATCTCTATGCCCAACAACTACTATTCGTTGGTCAAACTGAAGAAAAAAAAAACAAAAAAAAGAAACAAGTAGAGAGTTTCATTTTTGTGTCTATAAGATTGAAATATCAATCATCAACCTTACTTTTATTTGAAGATAATCTGTAAAATGTTGTTAATTTAAGTGTTTTAACACCAGATCTGTGTCACCCATGTTCAAATTTTTAAGATACAACACATGAGGTTATATATATAAAGTTGTCAACTTGGGCTTCATTAAAATTTACTTTATTTCTGATCTATAAAGTCACTTTTTTTCTTTTTCTAGTGCTTTAATTTACATATACTTTTAATTAGTTTGATCATAATAAATACACAACTGGGTTTGTTTTTGGTTTGATTTGATTTATATGGGAGCTTGCTGGAGTAACCGAATCAAAGCTGAGAGTCCCCTTCATACTGGTACTTCTATTTTTATTTGTTTACTTTTTATTTTATTTTATTTTTTGCAAGGCATATTTTAATAAAAGGTAAACAAATACGCCTAATTGGGACGGAAGGAGGAGTATTGAATATGGTTTCATGGATTATTATCATGCTGTTGGTTTTGATCTTTTTCATGCAAATGATTAGTTTTCATGTAGAGATGAATATTTGGTGTGTTTAGATGGTAATTATGTGTTTTTGTTTTTTTTTTTTTCTTTTTTTTTTGTTCAAATGAGCTAACTATGTGGCGGGTAAGAATCGAACCTCCAACGTCATGCTTGGGATAAAAGTGTTCTGACCACTTGAGCTAACTTTTGTTTTCATGGTGTTTTGGTTTGTGATTTGCTTATTTGGGTAATTCATGCTAAACTCTATAAACCAGTTATACGCTTATACATATATACATTTGTTGATGTTAAGATTTTTTTTTCCGATTTTGTTCATTACATTTACAGTTACCTAATACCGCTTTGGTACCTTAATGTTTCACAAACTCGGGTATAGTGAACGGATATTCGACCAATTTCTTGCTTATGACGTAAGGTTTTTCAGTATGATGAAATGCAAAAATCAACATGAATCAAGTATTTAAGCTCAACTTTGACATAATTTTGATTGGGGATGTAGCAAATTACCCCATAACTTATGAACTATATGCAAATCAAACCCTTAAGTTTCACTTGTAGCAAATTAGCTCCATAACTTTCCAAAAATATGCAATTAAGCATAAATCAAATTTTTTACCATTTTTTTAAACTAAAACCTATTGTTTTCTATTATAAAAACTATTACAAATATATTTCTTAAATATTTAGATATAATACTTACATATTAAACGAAAAATAGGAACCAATTTTAGTATACCCAAAAAATTAGTCATGTAACTTTTCATAGTAATATCATTAACAATTCTCATGTTAAGGAACATTTTTCGCCAAAATAAAAAAAAAAATATTTGAACATGTTTTTTAATAAACAAGAATTTTAGGATTAAAATCTAATCAATAATTTTTGATTTTCAATAATAGTAAAATATTTAATTAGTAAATTTTATTCTTAAAAATAAGATATGTGGTTAATTGCACATTAAGAGAAACTTATGTGGTTGATTTGCTACATTTATAAGTTAAGGGGTTTGATTGCACATAGTATCAAACTTATGGGGGTGATTTGCTATATTTCCCTAATTTTTGAGAAAGAGTTACTTTAATATGCATACAAATAATTTTGATTTCGTCAAGTTTTAATTATGTTACACCTCACCAAAGTAATAACTCAAACCTTAGGACACCAAGTGAAAAATTAGCTCAAATTTTTTGTCATCAATAATGAAAATAATCTTTCCTTGATCGCTGGGTTTTAAAAATAGTAGTAGTAGTACATAGAAACATTCATCGGAATTCACAAGTTTTGTATACGTGTATCTATTCGTCTAAGTAGATCAATCTGGCTTTTTGTAGGACTTAGTTCCAAAACTGGCAGTAAAGATGGAAACGGCGTCAACGGGTCAGATAGCAAGCCCTTATCTTCCTCAGCACCTCCAACTCCTCGAAGTGAGGGTGAGATTTTGCAGTCTTCCAATTTGAAGAATTTCAGCTTCAACGAGCTAAAAACAGCTACCCGAAACTTCCGCCCTGATAGTGTATTGGGAGAAGGGGGTTTTGGGGCAGTTTTCAAGGGATGGATTGATGAGCATTCTCTTATGCCGACTCGTCCTGGAACCGGAATGGTTATCGCAGTTAAGAGACTCAATCAAGAAGGCCCTCAGGGCCATCGAGAATGGTTGGTAGGTGTCCATGATATCCCTGATCTCTAGTTATTAACCAAACTTGTCATATTCATATACGTGCCTTTTTTATTGTCTCATCTATTTGTTATGATTTTTTGCATCGTTTTTTATGCAAGCACATACAAATGACTTGAGGGCATTTACAAATGTGGGTAAAATGGTCTTTCTAAATACTAACATGGAAACTAGCCTAGAGAGGGAACATTAACAAATGACATAGGGAGTATATGTTAACTTTATTTTTTCCTGTCTCTTTTGTCCCTCTATTCGATTATTGTAACTCGACTAATGCTTGGATGGAGTTGTTTGAGTTCATGCCAGAGGAGTAAACTGTTTAATTTGGGTCATTGTGTTTTGTTTGATAGACAGAAATTAACTATCTTGGCCAATTACGGCACCCAAATCTTGTGAAATTGATCGGTTACTGCTTGGAAGATGAGCATCGGCTTTTGGTTTATGAGTTCATGCCTCGTGGCAGCATGGAGAACCATCTCTTCAGGAGTGAGTTTTAATTAGTGTAATTCATTGTGTTCACTTTATGAGTTTGTGTGTGCTGTGTTTGACTTGGCGGTCCTATCAAATCCTTGGGACAAACAGGATCTGCTCATTTTCAGCCTCTTTCGTGGACTCTCCGGATGAAAATAGCTCTTGGTGCTGCAAAGGGACTTGCTTTTCTTCACAGTGATGAAGCTAGAGTTATCTATAGAGACCTAAAGACTTCTAATATCTTACTTGACGTGGTATGTGAGCAGTTATACTAATATGCTTGGGTACCTAATGTTTTATACGAAGATCTTTAAATTTAATTTTGGCGCTTTGTATTATAATTGCAGCACTACAATGCAAAGTTATCTGATTTTGGACTGGCCAGGGATGGACCGTCTGGTGATAAAAGCCATGTCTCGACAAGGGTAATGGGAACTTACGGATATGCAGCTCCAGAATATGTTGCAACTGGTACTTTTGCTACTTAATTTTGTCTGTTCAGCAGAAAGCCTTTTATCGTACTCGTCGTTCTTACCATTCAATATTGTCGAATCCATGGTCATGCACACATAAGTCGTAAGTTCTGATTTGCTAAGCACAAGACTTTTGTACTTAATATTTGGGTCTTGTTTGGAGTGAAAGTTTTTTGAGGGAAAGGGAGGGGAGAGAACATGAGGGATACAAAATCTATTGTTTCTTAGGGTAAGTAGGAAAATGGAGAGGTCGACAGGTCCATTTTCCTCCCTCCAAGGCAAATCAAAATCCCTCCAAAATAAGAAAAAATTTGGAGGGAAATTGTTTCCGAACAAAACCAGTCAATTTCTCCTCTCCTTCCCTTCCCATCCCTCCCTTTCCTTTTGATTTCTAGAGTTTCAATCAGAGCCTTTTTTGTATAATATAGTCTGTAGTTCAGTTTTACTTGAAGCTTGGGATTTCCTCCCTACAGAAACAAATGGGCGTATTATTTCATCTTCTGCTTTCATCTAATATTTTTAACAGCTTAATTTTTGAATTTTTTCTGCAGGTCATCTGACGGCCAAGAGTGATGTCTACAGTTTTGGGGTAGTTCTTTTGGAAATGTTATCCGGCAGACGTGTGTTAGACAAAAACCGGCCAAGTGGCGAGCAGAAGCTTGTGGAATGGGCAAAACCATGCCTCGGAAACAAGCGTAAGATATTTCGGGTTCTGGACCCTCGTATAGAAGGGCAGTACACTGTTGATAACGCGTTAAAAGTGGCCAACATTGCCTTAAAATGCCTCTCAATTGAACCCAGGGTGAGACCAAATATAAATGATGTAGTGAAACAATTGGAAACGCTCCAGGGCTCACATGAGAACACGAGGAACACAAGAAGAGAGATTCCGCGCCCTGGCCCACTTAACCGTGGATCAATGGGAGCTCAGTCTTGCAAGCAGAGTTTAGTCACACCTTCGCGAAACAATATGGTGTATCAGAGGCCAAGCCCTCTTTTGGTCAAGTCATAGAGATTGCCTATAGTATAAAGGGTTGATGCCCGTCGTCTTCAGTCAGCTTTGATGGCCAACTTGCTACGGGATTAAGTGACTATTTTGTGTGCTATATCAGAAAATTCAGGAGATCAGCAGTGTACAGTTTATATTATATTTTTTTTTTTACTGTAGCGACATTTGTAATTTTGCTGCTGTATTTGTAAATATGTGTGTAATGTCACCTAACACTCCCCTCTCCCCTCTTAGGAGTTGTACCGTCTGACCGTCTCTGTGAGACTATCAATGTTGGAAGAGCTGTGTAATTTTGCAGCACAAATTCTCATTATAGACGGGTGATATTCATCTATAGTTATAGACGGGTCAAATATTCACCGACAAGCAAAAAGCTACATGGTGGGTCCCAAAAATGTCACCACTTTAAGTATATTTGACCCGTCTTTCACGTTAAGTTTTTTATGTAGTAATAGAATAGTACAATGTATAATAATAATATGTTTATTTTCGCAGTACGTTTTTTATACATCTCATAACATTTTACACAAAAATTTCCATTTACTAATGGCTTGCTAATATAACCCACCAAGTACATTAGCAGGTGGTGATCGAGAGTGATTGTATAGGACTTGAGGTGTTGAAGAAGGAGAGGAGCATGTTTGCACTAGTTATTGATGACATTTTACATTTATGTTCTTTTCTTTATGTTGTTTGGGCGCACATGTGTCGGTTAATAATTGTGTTACCCACGCTTTAGCTCATTTATGTCCTAGAGTAGTTGCTAGATCGGTTTGGGCAGAGGTTTTGCCGCCTTTTGCGAACAATGTTGTTTTTTTTTGGTGAAATGTGATATGTAAACACCAGGGGTTCACAATAAATCAGCGTTTAATAAGTTTGCAGCAGAAATGGGACACATTCAGAAATTCTGATGAATGCAATGAACTTCCAATTTGTGGATAAAATAGCAAATAAACCTCACAAATTCTGAAACTTGGTCACAATTAAGATTGAGACTTAATGTGATACTGATAAAAGTTTCAAGATTAAACAAGGACTCAAGCTATGATAAATAGATTACTTAAGACAGTCACCAAATGAACTTGAGACAGTTTCAGAACAAGGATAAAAGAAATGTTTTTGTGATTGATTTTTTTGGTTTGAATTGCAAATAAATAAAGGATATAATTGCTAATTTAATTCCCACAGCAAGCACAGGAAATTAGACTAGTAATTTGGAGGCAAATTAGATTAAATCCTCACAGCAAGCACAGAGAGATCTAATTTAATTTGGGACAACAAGATCAAAATAACCCACATCAATGCACGGGATTACTACGAAACTTGCCACGGTGATTAATCAACATTCAAGCAAGCACGAGAATGTTATTAAGCCCGACTTTCAACTAATGCAATGCACAAGTTAAGAAGATTTCAATTTGGAGAAAGCATTCTCTGGTTTTTTTCATTTAATCAAAGTCTGATCATTACATTGGATGAGAGGCTCCTTATAAAGGACCTTTAACTTGATCTTGGCCCTTAATCTAAAGTAAGCATCTAAGGCCAGGATTCTTCTTAGGAAACAAACAAGCTACTTTGAATTATCTTACAAATTCGAATAAGAAACAACAAAAAGTGCGGTTGAAATAGAACAGAGCCATTACGGTGATGGTGACAGCTTGCTTGCTTGGGCAGTGTGTGCTCTTGGCTTGGAGTTAAGGACAAAAAGGTTTTAATTGTCTTTGGCCTCTTCCTTTAGTTGGGACCTCAAATGTCAAGGTTCTATCTGTGTAAGGGCACAACATTTCTAAAGTACTTTAGCAAATCAGGCTCCTTGTCTTGCCATAAAAGGAAAAAATGCTTTTCTCTCTTTTACGGTTTGTTGAAATGTGATTTCGGTCTTTGTCACCTTGGAAATGTGCCATCACTTGTCCCATAATATGAGAATGATGCTAAGGTCTCTTGACAACTTGGACGAATAATTTTGAGGCACCTTAGAAGGAGTAAAATAATCTTGCCGGGACAGATGCCAAAGCAGGCCATTGTTGCGGCATGCATGAAACTAGTGGTTGTTGCGAATCTTGTAACTTCCTACTCGAGAAGAAATAGGCTGCCTCCCATGTACCAAAAGAACCGTAGATGACTTAGCTTCCTTATGCAATTGGAATTACGCAAAGCAATGTCCTAGAACTTGAGTTATAAGACCTTAAGTAAGTTCAGTCGAACGAGAGTTCAGCATCTTTCCTATGCGTCAGCAATGTCTTTGAAAAATCATATCTCCCAACTCAGGTTGGATAAAAATACCCATGATAGCTTAATTGAAAGATACAGAAGTCATATTTCACCTCCAAAAAGAATAAACCCAAGTCATTGAGTAAATCTTCAGATATTGAATTTTAAACACGACGAGGTCATTTCTGAAATGACAGCATTCTTCCTGCACAGCTGCTGTAACTTTGAAAATACATAACTCTTAGCTCAGGGAGGATAAAAATACCCAACATACCAAAAATGAAAGCTAATTATGTTATCTTTCATTGCCAAAAAGAATTACCCAAAATTAACCAGTAGGTTTTGAGTTATTCAAGTTTGAACACAGACAGGCCAGTTTCAGAAACAGCATTGCATTAAATCGTGACAGTCTTTGAAGGCTTATTGTGAACAATATACACATTGAAACCTGTGGATTCCAACTCCATTGGAAAGTAGACTCTTCCAAGATTTCATACATGTAAGGAACAAAAATTTTAAGCAAGTAGAACTCTAGATATGAGGAGTTGAATTCAGAACTGAAATTCTGAGACTGTTGGAGCATTTCAGGTTTCTTAAGTCCATTTCTTGATCAAAATAAGGGCACCAAAGCTTGTTGTCCTTTGCCATAAGCTCATGGATATTCTTAGGCATAAAAAGTGTTAGACTCCTAGGCCATGTTCCCACATCAAACTCCCCTGGTTCAAAAGAATTTGTCCTCAAATTCTGAATGTAAGAAAAAAAATTTCCTTACACCTTGCTTGATCAAAAGAGCAGTTATATTCATGGACTGATATTACATATCTTCCTCCTGGATCAAATACCAAGATAGCTTGCCTTGGACTCATAGGAGCAGCACTCAGGAGTTCAGCAACAAGAAGGGAGAATTGGACATACAAGCCTGAAGCATGTGCACTCTTATTGCCTCTATCTATGCTCATTCCTGTTTTCTTTTCAACCAAGTCCATGTACCCTTCACCAAAAGGCCAAGGTGGCTCTACTCCAAGCTTAACAACAATTATACCACATTGAATGACCAGCAGCATGTATCTTCTTGATCTTAACCTCGAATAAGGAACACCATCACTATTAGGACTTAATAATGCATCCAAGGGACTGTTCTTTGTTTTGATGCATTAATCTCATCATGAACATCTCCAAACTGCCTAAATCTCCTTCAAGACCAGGTGGATAACTTGCACATGATATCCCAAATAATCCTAACAAGTTCTCACAAATGTTTGGGACATTACTCATCTTAAAACATAGGAATTTCAGAAATGGACAGCAGCTTCTAACTTGATCCATTACACCATTTTTCCCTTCTAATATATCTGAATTTGCACTTAAATGGACAAGGCTAACTTTTAACCTCACCAACATGTAAAAATGGAAGTGTGGAGTTGGAAGAGCACAAATTATACTTCCCAAGAAGCGGGTTCGAATCACGGACGATGGGCGGTGCAAAAGTTCAGATTTTGAACTCTTGGGCATGAAACAAAATAAGAACCTCCTGTTGCTTCACCCTTGCTTGATTCCCAATGAATTTCAGCAGTGACGTGGGATATGGATTGGTTATTTTTTTGGGCTTGACACTCAAACAACAGGTGATTTGAAGTTCATTCATTTGGACTCAGGTTAGGGATTTGGTCTTTGTTTTCACAGTGGGTGGGGGCAAGGCATGTATTGGACAATTTTAATGGCTTTGAAAGTGTGAGAGCAGGACTCTCTTCATCCCCTTCATGGTCAATAATCAGGGGTTCATTTTCTATGGGGTTCAAACACCTCACTATGCAAGCATCACTCACATGGTTCACTTCATCAAGTGAGCAAGCTATCTCCAACTCGGTTTGTTCAACGTTTCGAGTTTTGGTTCTAGGTTCATTTCATATATAGGCTGATAATTTTCACATGGTTTGATATCCCCATTGAGACTCTCAAGTTTCTGTCTTATGGTCTCTATAGTGATTTCTGAATCATTCAAGACACTAGAAGGAGAATACTTCTTCTTCATGTGGTGTTCAAGTTTTGGCCAAGTTTTAACCATACCCCTTCCTTCCATTCTCCTTGAAAAATTCAGAGTATGAAACCACAATAAAGCACCACCTTTTAGACAAGACACAGCTAGTTTAAACTTCCTTGACTCAGACAGATAGTGGTTCTTAAAATAGCATTTGAGTTCATACAACCAAGAGATAAAGCTATTATTGTTGCTACCATCAAAATCAGGGAGTATGAGGGTTTTACCTCTGCCTCTAAAGGCAGTAAAGGAGTTTGAACAACCAAGCTTCAGTTGGAGTTCACTTTGGTGTAAACCAGGTGGCTCAACATGTGTCTGGCCTTCATACTCAGCTGCTGTACCCAAGCTGCCTCTTTCAGTCTCAGATCCCTTTGTCAGTGCCTCTAACTTCTTCATGACGACCTCCACTGAGACTTGGAGATAGGACCAAGGTCATGATGCTTCATCTTTGAGCAAGAAGCATAAGGAGTAGTATCAACAACTACTGGTTGTCCCATAGAAAATAGATTGACAAACAGTTTCACAAAGAACTGATTTTTAAAATCAAAGCTTTGGTAAGCTCTCTTCACTCATTAGAACATTTTTTTTTGTATTTTTAATGTAGTTAGGATAATAACTCTCAACCAAAGCTTATCCCAAGACTAACACAAGTAAGAACTGTGTTAAACCTTGCTCACGATGTCAATTTGATATGTAAACA
>NW_027413642.1:0-17919 GCF_048544455.1 Silene latifolia | reverse complement strand
GAAAAAATGTCGGCGAAATTTCGGCATTACGACGGCATGAAATGGATAATTCCAAAAACAAAAAAACACAACCTACAATACAAAAACAAGGGGCAATCCCGCCCCAAACCATTCAAAAAACAAAAAAAACACAAAAACAGCATTTCAAGACCCATACAAGGTCCGCCTAACACCCAAAATACATTCCCGACACAATGGGGATTTTACATTCCCGACACAATGGGGTATTTTTCCACGGCTCAAAAACGCAATTCATACGCTAATTTGAGCCCAAAACCGGTCAAAAATTCAAAAACGACCGCAAAAAGGCAAACGTGATTTTATCACGCCTCAAGGTGACCTAAAATACCAATAAGGTCCATTTCAAGGCAAACTGACTCAATTCAAGCCCAGACAGGCGCTTATTTTGTCAGACGTAAGACCGTCGCAAAAGGCAAAAATCCAATTTTGCCCACAAGCATCCAACGAAGGTCCTTAGATGGCAAATACGGGTTTTCCCAACTACAATGCAACCTAGTGGGACCCACTACCCAAGCAAATAAACTTGGCATTGCAAAATGAGGCGGTTTCTCGCCTCACTCACGTTTTTCGAGCATAGGGAGCTGGAACAGGGACCAAAATGCAAACTAAAAGCACCCCTATACTCCTAAACACGTTTCTAACCTAATGCAAACATTAATTTCACTCGAAATTGACTCAATCAAAAACGCCAAATTCAATTTTTAGGGCAAAATTTCGCCCTAATTTAATCAAGCTGAAGATCAACAAATTTGAAAGGATTCAAGAGGAAATACATACCTTGAGATGACATTGTTGATAATTGCACGAATAGGAGCAAGCTAGAAGGTCCTTCAATGGCGATTTTGCGGGATTTTGAGGTTGAAGATGAATAATGAATCATCCGCAGCTCAACCTCGCGTCTTTTTAACATAAAAAAGGGAAGCCCCTTTGGTTCGCCAGGTGGCTCGCGCCTCAATCAGGCGTCCCTTGCCTTTTCAGCGAAATTTGGGCTTTGGCCCAATTTCCACACAACGAATTCGGATTTTCGTTGACGATATTGAATGTCGTCATTTCCTCAAAAACAAACAAAACCAAATAGTGAAAATTTAAATTCGCTATTTTCAAAAAATTTCAAGTAAACGGCGATCAAAACCGCAACCTTCAAAAATAATGGTGAAATCAAATTCGCTATTTTCCTTCAATTTCAAAATAATAGCGAAAATTCCAAATCGTTATTTCCTCAAAATCCAAACGACGGCAATTAAAACCTTCAATTTCAAAAATAATAGCGAAAATTCAAAGACCGCTATTTCTCCAAATTTCAAGCAACGGCGGCACATAAACCGTCACTTCGATCAATAGTGAAGATTCCAAATTCACTATTTCCATCACATGTCAACGACGGCATATAAACCGTCACTTCAATCAATAGTGAAGATTCCAAATTCACTATTTCCATCAAATGTCAGCGGCGGCATATAAACCGTCACTTCAAGCGCAATAGCAATCTCAAATTTGCTATTTCCTTCAAAATTAAGACAAACGGCGATCAAAACCGCCACTGCAAATTCAAGCCAACGAATGGTGAAGATTCCAAATTCACTATTCCTTCAAATACCAGCAGGGGGCTTCCTCGCGGAACCCACTCATTCCAAAATAGTGATAGTGATAATCCATACTCACTATTTCCCCAGCGATATCACGAGCTCGCTACTTTCAAAACAAGCCCATTCGACGCGGCTATTCCCATGGTCCGTTAACCGACCGTATCATTTGGCTGGCGAGCCTTTGTCCGCAAACATTCAAGGGCAGATCCCGAAAATGCCTCGGGTACATTTCCTTACCATTGGCTGGCGAGCCTTTGTCCGCAAACATTCAAGGACATATCCCGAAGATGCCTCGGGTACATTTCCTTACAACAGCTGGTGAGCCTTAGTCCTCAAGCATTCATGGACAGATCCCAAAGATGCTTCGGGTACATTTCCTTATCATTTGGCTGGTGAGCCTTTGTCCGCACCCTTTCAAGGACAGATCCGGAAGATGCCTCGGGTACATTTCCTTACAACAGCTGGCGAGCCTTTGTCCGCAAACAAGCGAGGACGTATCCGAAGATACCCCAGGTATGACTCCTTCCTATGGCTGGCGAGCCTTTGTACGTAGTCTAACGGACTTTAAACGACCCGCACGGACAGTCGACAGACTCTAAACTGTTCCCGACGACAGAACTTTGGCTCGTACCCTCAAGTCGCCTTGGCGTCGCCCTTCCCGACGGCAGGTCCTTGGCCCGAATCCTTTCGAGCCGCCTCGACGTCGCTTGGGTCTCCAGGTTGTAATCTTCGATTGACCTGGGGGCTCTACTTTGACTTTCGCCTTGTCCAAGCCTCGGTCAAAGTGGGGGCTCTGTAGATACCCAGTATCTGCTGAGACTCCAACAAACACCCGATGATTATCGGACTACGACATGTTTTGGAATCGCGGCGTTTGATCGGCAGTTTGTGTACAACTTTACGTCGGAAAACTTAAAACGATTTTGAAAATAAAACATTTCAAAAATACCTTGAGTGTTTAATGCACGACACGGGTGCAATGACACTAACTAGAGTCAAAACCGACACGACCAAAAACCGACTCAAAAATTCAAATCCAGACTCAATAACGAGTCAAACCGAGTCAAACACAAAAACCAAACATTTCAAACCTTCTATGCTAAGATTTCCGGGTTTATGAATGGTCAAGTACCAAACATATGACTACAAATCCTAGGATAGAACAAATCATGATTGCGTTTGTTGTGAAAGCGACGACACAGCTCGAAGACCCGCGACGTGGCTCGCGCCTCTTTGAGCAGCCCAGGTGGCCACGTCGCTCAAAACTCACACAACCACTAATTCTCCTATAAATACCCCTCAAATGCCACCCATTTGAGACTTACGCGAGTGTCCGCCCCCTCTTTTCTCCCTTAAAATTCTCGACTCGACTTCTTAAGTCACAATCCGACGCGTATTTACGACCTACCGATCGTAAACACAAGCCTTACACATTGTTTGGTACCGTCATCGTGCATTAAATCACTTGACCGACCACTTCGACCACTACACCATCACTAAACTTTTAAAACACTCTTTTACCGAGTTTTTTCCGATCAAACGAGTTGTTACACTTACGTCGGTCACTCGCCATAACCAAAACTGTAAGTATGAGGGTGTAAAAATCCTCTTTTATTATGTTTTCATTTGTTTCATGACTCTAACATGCTAAAACATGCATAACATGAACCAAAACATGGAATAAACGAGCAAAACTGATTTTTGTCCGAGGTTTGAAGCCCCTTAGGTCGCCAACTGGCTCCCGCCTAAATGGGGTATTCAGACCAGAAATCAACCGTGTTTGTTCTCGTCATTTCTCTTAATCCATTTTTCATATTTGTAATCGGTTTTCACCGTTTCAAGTATTTTCGAACCATTTTTATTTCATTTCACATGTTTTAACCGTAAAGCATTTTTCACCCTTGGTTCTTCATACCATGACGGTTAAATCCGTGTTTCGGTGATAATATTTGGTTAATGACATTTAGAAGGTATTTTAAAGCCTTTTACTTCATTTCTTTACATTTCCAAACAAGCATATTAGTCACCAACACAAAATCATCCTTGGTTCTACATACCATGCCGGATTTTAACCCGGGTACGATGACGAGTATCGACTAATTACATTCAAAATGGACTTAAAACAATTAGTCCATAATCATTTTCCAAAACTATTCATGTTACGTTTGTCAAATCGAACCCGATACCGAATATTATCAAATAATGATGATTATTCGTGTCTAGTTCTTCAAATCAACAAATGCGGTCTAAACGACCCTTTCAAATCAAACCAGGTTCAAATACCCATTTTCAACATGTTTTATAATATGTACCAACCGAAAAGCATGCCATATGTAAGAAAATCATTGATCGTCCATTTTAATGCTGCCATTAATTGAAAATTTTATTTTTTTTGAGACATTATAGGTATCCACTCCGATTTACCTAAGTTCTTTCAGCTCTTTGATCAACGGTTGGAGATAAACATCCAAATTTGCCTTAGGATTCTCAGGGCTTAGAACGACCAGCGATAAGAATATAAATTGTCTCTTTATGCATAACCAGGAAGGTAAGTTCTACGGAGTGAGATTTACGGGCCAACATGAGTAAGACTTCCCAAACTGCCTATATGGTGAAAATCCAAATGTACACAACCACAGGCGAACATTGCGAGGGTCACTTGCGAATTCAGGATCCTCTTTATCGAAATGTTTCCATGCTTCTCCATCACTCGGGTGTGTCGTTGTTCCATTTTCTCTTAATCGAGAATTCTTATTGATGCGTGTCTTTTATATGATGTTTTACACCTCATTTTACACGCATTTCAGAGCTCATTTGTGCAGTTTAAGCTACCATTTCCCCTATTTCCGTCTACTTTCGTGTTTTTGTACATTATTGCAGGAATGTGAAGAATTCAACGGAAATTGAGCTAAATCCGTCCCCGAGTATCCTGCATTGCATTTTGACGTGGAGTATTCACTTAAGGAACGAGCTTGGTGCGCATTTCAAGGCCCGAAAGACAAATCCACGAGATCATAGAAGTCAAGTACCAGCTAAAGCAGTCGATCGACCACTACCTTCAGTCGATCGACCAACTCACGGGATCCAGAGGCTACTGTACACTGCATCTCAGTCGATCGACCACCATTCTCAGTCGATCGACCACACCGCTAATCAGACGTGAATAAGAAGGTCGAGGAAAAGCAAGCCCATTGTGTGTAGGTTTTAATAATAAGTGTTACGTATATTTGCTATATAACGTAACCTAGTTTCCAGAGATATTGATTCAGAAATTTACCTAGTTTTACATTCAGTTTAGTTTATCAAATAATTAGAGTTTGGGATATTATTTTGCATTGGATTTTCGTTGTGCTTTCAATCATTCCGTTACAATCCTTCGCAATTTGGTATTCATCTGTTCTATTTCAGTTTATCTTTATCGCATTGATAGTGTAGAAATTGCTAGTTAGATTCCAAGCCAATTTTATCGTTTTATGTTATTTATTTATCTTTCGGTATTTATCATTAATTAGATAGTAAATTACGTCAATTTCATTGTTGTTATCATCTCTAGTATGAGTAGCTAATTTATTCATGCTAGGATGTAGGGGAATTATAGTGTAGGCAGCGTAGAATAATGCGGATTGAATCGCATGTCAGTCGATCGACTGACGTACTTGGTCGATCGACTGACCTCGTGGGGCTTTACTTTCGTTTTAATTGTTTTAATTCTTTATTCGACGAATCGAGTGCACACGACTAGTTGAATGTTTAGGATATGACTGACCCATTAGATCGAGAGATATGGACAGTTGTTTGACCACCAATTAAAATGACTAAACTATACTTAGATCGAAAGATAGGTAAAGTTTAGATTATAAGTCACTTTTCAGGACGAGAGTCAGTATTAGTGATATTAGGGACTTATAGCGAGATCGAAAGATGCTATCTGTTAAGAGTGGACCGAGAGGACCTCTTGTTTCCTGCCTCATGTGTTTGATTTAGACCGACTTAGTTTGCTGCCGCCGAAACTATAGTGAACCGACCATCCTAGTACCCCTTCTTTTATCTGTTTTATCCGTCTATTTAGTTTATTGTCTTTTATTGCTATTAGTATAGACCAAATCAAAACAACCCCCACACTTGTTACCTTAGACTGAATTAGACAACTAGAAATTACATTCGCCTCCTTGTGGTTCGACCCTGTTACCACTAGCCTAGGTTAGTTTTAATAGGAAATTATAAATATTATTTTTGGTACTCACAACGACGGGTATCAAATTTTGGCACCGTTGCCGGGGAGGCAATTGTTCTAATTTTAAGTTGTTTTTATTTAGTCTTTCTTAGTTTAAGGGACACCTGTTCCTTAAACTTTTCTTATATTCTTTTTTGTAGTTTATTCTTATGCGCAGGTCATAGGGTGGTTAACTAGTACCGTTCAATCCTGAGATTGAGAAATCCTTGCGCGAGTTGAGACGATCATCAAGGGTATTGCCAACAGAGGAAGAGCTGAGTACTCTGTCAAGTTACTACGAGAACGCTCTGTTCGAGGAAGATCCACCTGCATCTCCTGCTTCTATTTCTTCAGCTGAGACAGTCACTTCTCCAGAAATTCCAGTCATGGCTGAAGCAGCAACTATAGCAAGTCATTCTGAGCCGACAACCGAAAATCTTTAAAAGGGATTCGAATTACCTGGAGCTGATAGGAAATTCGAACCAAAGCCTTCCTATATCAACCTAGTTGAGAGGAACCAGTTCGGGGGAGCTGCAAATGAAGATGCAGCCAAGCATATGGAGATATTAATCGATTACTACTGCTCTATACCCCCGCCAACTGGTGTGACCCAGGACCAGATAAAGGAGACTATGTTTATATTCTCACTCCGTGATGCTGCAAGGGAGTGGTACAGAGATCTGGACCGAGCCGCTCATGGGATCACCGACTAGAACTCCTTAACCCTGGCATTTTATAAGAAGTACTTCTCTGCCTCGAAGACGAATGTCATTAGAGCTCAGATCATGAGCTTTAAACAAGGGCCGGATGAGAACTTTCATGAAGCATGGGTCCGTTTCAAGAAGCTGGTGCGAATCATACCGCACCATGGGTTAGAAAAATGGAGTCTTTGCAATCAGTTCTATAACGGGTTGTATGGCGATCAGAGGGCTATTTTGGATGCTGCAGCCAATGGCCGATTTGCTGAGAATATGGGAGAGACTAAGGGGTGGAAGATCATTGATGACTTAGCCACCCACAAGGCTGAGTATGGGAATTCCGGGGGAATCAAAGGAGGAGTCTTTGAATCTCCTTCGTAGCCGCACTTGAAGCTCTCACTGTGAGATTTGACAAGTATGAACTGGGAGGAGCTTCAAAAGGAGGTATTTACCAAGTAAATGCTGTGTCAGACGATCCTTTCGTCTGCAGAAGGTGTGGATCTGAGGGACATGTCTCAGAGAATTGTCCTAGTCCTTTCGAGTCTTGTGCTGCCTTTCAACACTATAGGCAGACAAACACCTACTATGAGCCTAATGTTCATCCCAACTTGAGGTGGAGTAGCCGAAATGTCCTAAATCCAACTCCACCTCACGCCAGCCAGAAGCAGCAGAGCAAGACAAGCCTATGTACCCCCTCATCATAAGCAACAACAATATCAAAAACCTCCCTATGTGCCGCAGCAGCAACAATCTCAAAACTCTGAGTTTGCTGAGTTGAAGAATATGTTGTAAAAGGAGTCCCAAGCTAGAGAGGCTGGAATGAAACTTTTAGAAAGCCAAATTGCTCAATTGGCTAGCAAGAGTACCACTCGAGCTCCGGGACACTTACCGACTCAAACTGACCAGAAAGAGACCCTAAATGCCATTACTTTGAGGAGTGGGTCTACCCTGGAGGGGCCTGCTATGGTCGAGGATGCCCCTGAAAAGAATGAGGCGAAACCGAGTCAAAATAAAGCTGTAACGAGTAATACAAAGAAAAAGGCGTCTACCAGGTATTTCAGTCGATCGACTGATATACCCAGTCGATCGACTGAAGTGCGGGTTACAGGAGCTTCTGGAACTGTAGATCTCAGTCGATCGACTGAGCAAGGTGGTCGATCGACTGAGGCCACTGGTGATATTGAGAAATTTCGTCCTCCAATGCCCAATAATTTGAGAGACCACTTATTTCGGGGTACGACAACTCCGAAAGTATTGGGGCAAGATCTGAGTGCTGATGGGTCCATCCCGATTCCGAAGTTCGACCCAATGTCGGTCTATGGCTCACATTTGAAACGGTCTGAAGAGGGGTCAAGCTTCCATAAAGAGAAGGTAGTGGACTTCCAGCCTAAGTCCAGGGATGCCGGCATGCGTGATTTAGAGGAGAGGGCTAAGCTACTTCTTACTGCCCCATATCCAGAGAGACTAGTGCCGACAAAGGAACAGGTATCTTTCAGTAAATTTGAAAATGTTGTTTGTAGTCTTAACGTACAAGTACCTTTCCTTGAATTAGTTAATCAAGTGCCCGCTTATATGAAGTTCATGAAGCAATTGCTTTCTAAAAAGAGGTCACTTGAAACCGTGCATACTGTTGTACTGACTGAGGAAACTTGTTCTTACCTGACTCATACTGCACCTCACAAACTAGAAGACCTGGGTAGTTTTTCTGTTCCTTGCAATATAGGTACCTTCTCTATTGAGAAGGCATTATGTGATCTAGAAGCTAGCATTAGCGTCATGCCCTTAAGTCTTGCTAGGAAGCTAAAATTGACCAGGTTTGCAGTCACAGACATGACAGTGCAGATGGCTAACCGATCTGCGGTCCAGCCTATAGGAGTCCTAGAAGATATCCCTGTGCAAATAGGGAAGTTTTTCTTCCTTGTAGACTTTGTAGTCCTAGATATGCCTGAGGATGCCCACATACCTATCATTCTAGGTAGGCCATTTACGCTTCTTTGGTGCGATTATTGATGTTGGTTGGGACCACGACCTTCAAAGTGGGGAAGCATTCTATTGTCTTCGCCCAAATAGCTAGGAAGAAAGACCCCATGTGGCCTGTCACCTGTAACACGGTTTCTGAAAAGAAATCATACTTTGTGCTTCTTGATATGCCTGTCTCTACTCCTATTCCTGTCATAACCCCTCCGCCCCAGATTGGGAGCAAATTGGAGGAAGATTTGTCTATTTCTGATATTGCAGGAGTTGGTTTAGGGAAGGGAGAGCCGCAAGTCGCTCCAGCTGTGAAGGAGCCCATCATTTCACGAGGCGATCTTGGTTGCCTTAGCTATGGCACTGATGAGGAAGTTGATGACGAGCCGGTCAAAGTGAGAGAGTCTGATATGGATTCTGACGAGTCCGAAGAGATCATTGACTGGGAGATATAGAGGTTGTTGACCCGTTGAGTTCGGCGGATGTTGAAGCTAAGAAGGGTGCGGCTAAGAAGATGAGCAACGTTGAGGCTACCTCTAGTAGCCAGAAGCCGACGAACTGGGCCATACCGTGGCCGTTCTTGATCAACTATTAGTTGATCACCTGCTTTACAAACATTTTATTGCTTTTAAACTCTTTTTTTTATTGCTTTTGTGTGTGCGAGACTTCGCATTTATTTTCGTTTCTTAGGATTTTATACGCTTTAGACTTTACTTTGTGTTTTGCGCAATTTTCGGCGCGTATTATTGTGCACTTGCAGGTTTTTAGACCTCATTAACTCAAGTAATTGAGCAATTGCGAAGAAATCAGAAAGTTACACCAGCTTTCCCAGTCGATCGACTGCCTTCCATGGTCGATCGACTGAGTTGCGCATCTCGGGAGTTTCTGTTCCTGTTCACTTTGGTCGATCGACTGCCATTCATGGTCGATCGACCACTGCCGCTGCTGTATCAGTTCACGACCTTTCCCCTGCTGTGTTGGGTCGTTTTGCGGGATTAAGGGAGTTTTCTACTCTATTTTATTTCCCGACTCCTGTAACACCCCGGTTTATAAAAGAAGTCCTCGTCAAGACATTCTCTAATAAAACGGACTGTTACCATCTCGGTTTCCCGAGGTAGTGAATAACAAATTAAACTCCAAGGCAATTTATATAATATTTTAACTTAATTATTACAAATCCTCTTTTCAACTCAAATTACAAGAACTGACATAAATAAAAGTGAAAGTCTTCTAGCTGATGATCTAGCTACTAAGTCGTCGATCCGAAGGCCTCACGCCCATTAAGCTCCCGTCCTATCTCTTAAACCCAAGTCTGCTCCCCATAAAACGGTTCATCACAGGTGTTCACGAATACACAGGGTCAACCACGAGGTTGAGTAGGGAAAACAATAAAACAATAAAATATGATATGCATGATACTCCGCCACCTCCATCTCCATCTCAACTCATCACACACATCTCATACCCCAGACAACCCAGCCATACCGATCCCCGGTAGACTATACATATCGACCGAAGCCGATCTGCCAGCTCTCAGCTGAGGACACCAGGGCAAGTCATGTAGAACCCGCCTGGGCCTTATCACAACATCATCATCACCGCACCACATCACCACAACATCCTCCATCTCCAATGCATATGAATGCTCAAAAGAAAGTGATGCAATATATATATAAATCAATGAACTAATGAATCATAAAATCATGCCAGTTACCCGATGTTGTGATATCATGCTCAATACGATCAAATCAGTCACTCACCTTCCCGAATATAAATGATCACGTAAATCAACAACCAGGAATCAAGTTAACACAATTCAACAACGACGATAATAGGACAAGTGTATTTCCCTACCTCAAGTGCCAGCAATTCCAATTAAGCAGTTAAGCAGTCCAGAAATAAAGCAACGAATCTGATTATCGATCCTTCACGAATCCGTCACCTTTTCTGCCACCATTACCGCCACCAGAACCGCCTAAGAACGTCGCCAAACACCCCTAGCTGCTCCTTGTTATGCCGTCAACAACCATGGCTACTCTCTCTCCCTCTCTATGCATGAATGACTGAGATCTCAGTTGAGTAAAGGAGGGAGGCGGGTTGAGTGAATGAGAGGAGGGAGGCGGGTTGACTGTTGAGGGATTAGGGGTACTGTTAGGTTTAGGGTTAGGGTTAGGGTTAGTGTTTAGTTGGGCTTAGGGTTAAATGGGCTGGACAGTTATTGGGCCAGCTCAACTGATTAGCTCACAATTCGAATTCTTATAAACCCGTCACAATTAACTTATATCGATACAACGCGAGTTAATTAAAATAACCTATCATAATTATTGACTCGAAAATTTACCAGACTTAATTAGTAATATAAAATGTATAATAATTAATATATAATAATATCCATTTAATAATATCCATTTAATAATATCCGTTTAATTCAACAATATCCGTTTAATTAATTATAAAAATACGGGGTATTACAGTCTTCCCCCCTTAAAATGAACTTCGTCCCGAAGTTCGCTCCCGTACTCAAACCTAAAAAGGGTATTGTATATCGTACTTACGGTCGTCACGTATTTCTGACACGGTTAACACACACTTGACACATCAATTAAACATGACAGACACGGAATGTTACATTCTGCCCTCCTAAAAATAAACTTCGTCCCGAAGTTTAACTCATCATTATTTAACCCAACTAACTACAACTACTAACTACCTGAGAACACAAATGTATAACAACTAAATATTCATCTGTGAACACCGTCATCTTCCATCTAAATTCCGATCTCAAACTCAAGTAACTCAATAATCATGGTCGCACTGGACCGCAAATGTAACTCGACACAAAGGCCCACAACTCATAACTCAATACCAGTAGTTTAACTTATACTCTCCTTTTACACATCAACCGACTACAGAAGTAGGAACAAAACATATAGGACTCATTTGCATAGGTACCCCACAACTAAACGTCAACTTGGTCAACTATAACCTACAAGCAAGTGCAAATTAAGCATCAAGATTTTACAATCCTCCCCAACTAGAAACATGGTTACGTCCTCGTAACCTTCATTATTATAACAACGTTCTAAAACTAATGCTAGCAACTTAAAAGGATAAAAGATTCTCAACTCTCGCTTAAGTTAACTAATCCTTACCAAAGACAATCGGTTTAGCATGCTTATCGCCTAGAAATATTTTTAATCCTCTAACCAAAAGGGTTTGGGGTTTATTCACGAATGACGAATGCACCTTGATTGGCAAATTTTACAAATTGATTGGTCGAGTCAAACAAGCGAGTAAACGGCGATATTGAAAAGTTAACATATAAGACTATCATACAAAAAATTTCGTTCTTGCTATTAAACATATTTAAACTGCCTCCAACACAATGACATAAAAGATTAATGTATTTAATTACACAAATTTTACAAGTATTCGTTACCTGTCATGCTAATATCAACATACCGTGTTAACACATAACTCATTTGAATCACCACATTACATTTCCCGTTTTGACATTCGTACTTAACCACAACCCACCAATTCGTTATATGAACGAACAATCATGACTAAATTAACCCACTACTTGTGACTCCGTTCTAGTTTCATTACTCCAGACTTGCAATTATCATGAACCATACAACCAGACATTGGCTGGAAATCTCATTCCGAATGTATACTTGCATGACAAAATTTTAACTTCGTTTTCAAACTTTTACTTTCATACGGGACGGTGAATAAATTTCTTAATATAATTCTTATAACAGAGCCGTCCATAGAATCCATTTACAACTTACTACCAAACTCAAAATCAGATAGACTTAATTCAATTCCTTTAAACAAAACAAGTTTAGGTGTCGACTCATATATCTTAATTTACAGGTTCATCTTATTCATTTCAGTCTGATCCTTACTAATGAACGACTATTACTTCAATCATCAGGAATTTAGTTGTACTTATTTACTCAGTTATATTCACGGCTCAATTAAACGTAACTATAACGACTATCATTGGAACCAATGCATATCATGTGAATCATTAAAGGGTTATCCCATTATAATTGCTAATATAATTATCATAACAATCTTTATTAAAATATAACTGATAGTAACGACTCGAGAATATAGATATGTCAAATGTCGTGCTACAATTGCAAGAATCACTTTAGCATTTTATGACAATATAATAATGAACATATTCAATAAGGAATAACGACACTGTTTATTATCATGTTATAGGTTTTAGGTTCAACTGAAATAATTTAATGCAATGAAAGTAATAAGTATAACTTTAGGCACACAGACTCACATAAAAGACCTTAGAACTCAGATGACATCCTACATGTGGGAACATTTAGACATAATTATTATAATTATGCATGCGAGTATATTAGAACAATCAATTAACTTTTAACGTCATCAACTTACAAAGATATGACAATATTGTTTTATATTTATATATATTCGACCACTATGCAAATGTTATGGACACACCAGAGATATTACAACATGCCAAATGTATTTAACGTATGCAAACAACTGGACTCGTATAAACATTTCACTCTTGATTACAAAAATCAATTAAAGCTATTAAATTTTACTCATACTATCATGCCGACAATGTTATCAGCTAAGTTTTAATTTTATCACTTGTTAAGATACCTAATTACTGAACATGCGTGCTACTATCGTCATATAAAATATTATAAATTCACATTATTAAAGCTTATGAATTAACCAAACAATTGTATGAAAACTCAACCTAGAATACACATTTTACAAGTCATGATTCACGTTGTAATTTTCAAAGATCACGATTAAATAACCGTTCGATTAAAACTTGATTCATATTATTTTTATAAAACACAGAGAGTTAAAAACACAGGGAAAAAGAATTAGGTTTAAGGCACACGAATTCCATTTTTAAAGTATTTTACAACTTAGTTGGTCCAAACAAACATGTGACAGCTATTGGTCCAAAACTTGGGTCAGTTTACAAAATTTATTATTTAATATTGAAACACCAAGATTTTTCGTGGCTTATTAATTTGAAAATATATGCGAATCTTCCGATCGATGGAGTTGGAATTATGAGAAAATTATTAATATAATTTAAATGAGGATTTTTACAAAATCGTTGGTCAAAACGTCACTGCACAGGAACTTCCTAACCACAGCTTACTAAAATATTTATTACTCCTAATCCGTATATCATATAAGCATGAAACCAATGTCAAATGAACACTAACTCACGGGGCTATCTCTCGTAAAATTTTTATCCCTAGGCAATGAACAGAAAAGAAATGGCAGTAACGTCAGTTAAAGAGTAATATCAACTAAACGAGTTTCAGCAGTATGTCATTCATTTTCTATGTCCCAATTCTTACAACTATACTATCGATACTAACTCATCCTAACTTAAATCTCACACTGTACTTACGTAAACATCTATCCCGTAGAATCCCTTCGTATCTCGATCTACTCCGTACATCCAATCACGATTGCTATGACTATAAACATGCTATTCAACAGTGTTTCTGATTACTATCACAAGACTATACTAGCATGGCTTCGGGATCACATAACCGCATATTACTTAGTCATAGTAGTGCTATCAACACATCATTCATACAAATTATTTATCGTAGCGTTGTCCTGCAATAATCAATGTATCAATCAATTAAAACTTAGGCAACGATATATGAATTTCCTGTTCAACGTCAAGCAACTTTTCTACCCTTTCTCTCGTATACACTCATGGTTTCCGGTTCAACTGAGAGGACCACTGGTTCGGTGTGAGGGGGCCCCTAACTCATACCTTACCGTAGTGTGCTCCTAACAGTTCTATCCCGGGGTTCATTTTATTTAGACACATCCTATGTTCATTGGCCTCATTGGTTCAGGCCTGAGGATCGTTCGCTCTGATACCACTTTGTAACACCCCGGTTTATAAAAGAAGTCCTCGTCAAGACATTCTCTAATAAAACGGACTGTTACCATCTCGGTTTCCCGAGGTAGTGAATAACAAATTAAACTCCAAGGCAATTTATATAATATTTTAACTTAATTATTACAAATCCTCTTTTCAACTCAAATTACAAGAACTGACATAAATAAAAGTGAAAGTCTTCTAGGCGATGATCTAGCTACTAAGTCGTCGATCCGTGCCTCACGCCCATTAAGCTCCGTCCTATCTCTTAAACCTTTGTCAAGTCTGCTCCCCATAAAACGGTTCATCACGGTGTTCACGAATACACGAATTCAACCACGAGGTTGAGTAGGGAAAACAATAAAACAATAAAATATGATATGCATGATACTCCGCCACCTCCATCTCCATCTCAACTCATCACACACATCTCATACCCCGGACAACCCAGACCATACCGATCCCGGTAGACTATACATATCGACCAGCCGATCCGCGCTCTCACCGAGGACACCGAGGCAAGTCTGCCGCGAACCCGCTTGGGCCTTATCACAACATCATCATCACCGCACCACATCACCACAACATCCTCCATCTCCAATGCATATGAATGCTCAAAATAAAGTGATGCAATATATATATAAATCAATGAACCGATGAATCATAAAATCATGCCGATTACCGATGTTGTGATATCATGCTCAATACGATCAAATCAGTCACTCACCTTCCCGAATATAAATGATCACGTAAATCAACAACCAGGAATCAAGTTAACACAATTCAACAACGACGATAATAGGACAAGTGTATTTCCCTACCTCAAGTGCCAGCAATTCCAATTAAGCGATTAAGCGGTCAGGAAATAAAGCAACGAATCGATTATCGATCCTTCACGAATCCGTCACCTTTTCTGCCACCATTACCGCCACCAGAACCGCCTAAGAACGTCGCCAAACACCCCTAGCTGCTCCTTGCTATGCCGTCAACAACCATGGCTACTCTCTCTCCCTCTCTATGCATGAATGGCTGAGATCTTAGTTGAGGAAAGGAGGGAGGCGGGTTGAGTGAATGAGAGGAGGGAGGCGGGTTGACTGTTGAGGGATTAGGGGTACTGTTAGGTTTAGGGTTAGGGTTAGGGTTAGTGTTTAGTTGGGCTTAGGGTTAAATGGGCTGGACAGTTATTGGGCCAGCTCAACTGATTAGCTCACAATTCGAATTCTTATAAACCCGTCACAATTAACTTATATCGATACAACGCGAGTTAATTAAAATAACCTATCATAATTATCGACTCGAAAATTTACCAGACTTAATTAGAAATATAAAATGTATAATAATTAATATATAATAATATCCATTTAATAATATCCATTTAATAATATCCGTTTAATTCAACAATATCCGTTTAATTAATTATAAAAATACGGGGTATTACAGTCTTCCCCCCTTAAAATGAACTTCGTCCCGAAGTTCGCTCCCGTACTCAAACCTAAAAAGGGTATTGTATATCGTACTTACGGTCGTCACGTATTTCTGACACAGTTAACACACACTTGACGCATCAATTAAACATGACAGACACGGAATGTTACAACTCCTTTCTGATTTCTTCCATTTTCGTAACTTTGCACATAAATATTGCTTCATCATTGTCTTCTCGATTTTATGAGTGGTATGTTGTTTGTCTTTTCAGGTACTTATTAGTAGCACTGCTGGCTACTGAAACCTCCTAGCTCACGCTGGTTTGGGGAGGTTTCCTTCGCTGCGCTTAAAGTCTTGTGAGTTTCTAAGCTTTTACTTCATGTCGTATTCATTTGTTTTCTCGCAAATTCCCGTTTCTCTTTTCTTCATTACATGATTTTGCACAATGAGGACATTGTGCGATCTGGTTTGGGGAAGGGTTTTGCGTCGCATATCATTTGCTTGCATTCACGTTTACATTTTTGTTTCGCATCGTTTATTTCATTTCCTATATATAAAAAAATCAAAAAAAATTGAAAAATTTCAAAAATTTCAAAAAATGCATGTTTATTTTAGCATATAGGTCGAGTCGGAACGGTAGTATTCCAATGATAACATTGCATTTGCACCTGTTTTTGCCCAACCCTTGCTTGATTAACATGTTATTAGTAGAATCGTATAAGTGCATATCTACGAGTTTTCGTTAAATTATTTGCTGAACTTGAGACTTGACTTTGATTTTTGGCAAGCTACATCATATTTCTGAGTTATTAGAGCCTATAACTGGTGACATCTATGACCAGTTTATCTAGGATGTGAGTAGTTCTCCCTATGAGACATGTTACATAAATGTGCATAAATATGAACTTAATCTGCTTAATACCTGTATGCATTCGGTTTGTGGTTAGTTGACACATGTGGTAGAGGTTTCCCTTTATTCATTTTACCCATGAACTCCACACTGCCAAAAATATCCTTTTTGTCCTATTTACTACATCCTACATTTAGCCTGTCCTTTGTCGAGCTAGTAGTCTATGTTCTTGTGATTGTTACTTAGTTTTTGGTTGCATTTGCTCTTATTTGAGATTTTGTTGGGGAGATGAAATGAAGGAGGAAAGAAGTTGAAAGGAAAGAAAAAGAAACAAAAAGAAAAAAAATGATTCGAAAAAGAAAAAAGTTCTGTACTGTTCACAACAGTTGATCGACTGCCAATTCGGGTCGATCGACTGCCAATTCTGGTCGATCGACTTAGATTCGAAAGAAAAGAAGAAATCAATTCGCATAGTTCAAAATCCTTATCTTTTGGCGATTTTTGCTCCCATGTTGCATTAGTATCTTATGGGGAGTTAGTTGATTACTTTTATACTGGAGACTGTGAGATTTGTGCTTGCTACAACACCGTTTCGTTTTATTTTGAGCAAGAAGAAGGATGTTACCATATGGTTCCGTTTTGGTACTAGCTTGATCACCTGTACCTCCACTTTTCCATAAATGTTTTGCCTCTTCTTACCCATACCTCACATATCCACATATATACCTCGGCAAGTGTCATGGTCTTTGTTGGATGGAATGCATATGTACGGTTGTAGAGATTACTTTCATATTGTATTGCAGGCATGTTCTTATAGGTCGTAGTTAGGTGAGAGTCTTTAAAAAATGAATTCTTTCTATCCTCTTATATATTCACCCGTGCTTATGTGTGATATGAGCGACCCGTGAGAGTCCAATTGGATAAGTCTCTATAGTTGATGGTTCAACAGTTTTTAACGACTTCATAACTCGTTTGCATGATTCACATTGCTAATTGATTGTTGGTTATTGCATTAAAATGGTTTAGGCTTTACATGTTGTAATTCGCTCTGAGATTGAACTCATTCCATTAGGTCATTAGATCGAGTCTAGTTCTTGCTTGGGGACAAGCAAGGGTTTGGTTTGGGGAAGTTTGATGCGTGTCTTTTATATGATGTTTTACACCTCATTTTACACGCATTTCAGAGCTCATTTGTGCAGTTTAAGCTACCATTTCCCCTATTTCCATCTACT
>NW_027413641.1:0-18092 GCF_048544455.1 Silene latifolia | reverse complement strand
AAAGACACACACTACGCACTCCCGACTCAATAACCAAAACAAAACTCAACATAAAACATGTTACTAACCCAACTCAACCCGACTCAACGACAACAACCATACCGACACAACATAAAAGGGGTTTAAAAACTCTTAAAAACTCTTTGCGATCATCTCCTACCCCCTAAAAGAAACAAGGTTACGTCCCCGTAACCATATATACCTGATCAAAAAGGAAAGGGTAACGCTCTCTCATGGCATCCTCCGCCTCCCATGTAGCTTCCTCGGTCTCGTGGTTAGACCAAAGGATCTTAAGCAAATCTGTCTCACCACTCCTAGTCTTCCTAACCTTCCTAATCAAGAATCGCTTAGGTACCTCAGGATATGATAAGGACTCATCTAGCTCTAAGCTCTCTGCTCTAACACATGTGACGGGTCACTCACATACTTCCCGCACTGCGATACATGAAACACATTATGCACTCTCTAACGCACCCGGTAGCCAAAGCGATATGCAACTTCCCAAACTCGCTCTAAGATCTCATAAGGACCGATGAACTTCTGACTCAGCTTGCCTTTCTTCCCAAATCTCATAACCCCACGCATAGGAGACACTTTCGGAAGAATCTTGTCCCCAACCCAAACTCTATATCCTGATGTAGATCCGCATAACTCTTTTATCCTTATCCCGAGCCGCTCTCATCCGTTTCCCCGATCATCTTTATCTGTTCGACCATCTCATGTACCATCTCTGGTCCTAGAACCACCGCTCAAAGATCGTCGTCCCAACAAATCGGACTCTGCATCTCCTCCCATATAAAGCCTCAAACGGCCATGCCAATACTAGTGTGATAGCCGTTGTAAGAAAACTCTATCAAATCCAACCCTCGTTCCTACTACCACCAAAGTCCATCACACAAGCTCGCAACATATCCTCAAGAGTCTTGATCGTTCTCTCGGTCTGACCGACTGTCTGTCAGGATGAAAAGCCGTACTCATCTTCAAAGTTGTTCTCAAGATTCCTGCAACTCTTTCCAAAACCTTGAGATAAATCTCTCATCTCTGTCAGATACTATGTCCTTAGGGACTCCATGTAACTTAAGCACATTCTTCCGATAAGCCAAAGCTAATTGTGCTTTAGTCCATGTATCTTTCATTGGTACAAAGTGAGCTGACTTGGTCAGTCGAGCCACTATTACCCATATCATATTATTACCACCGTGACTCTTTGGCAAACCCACGATAAAATCCATAGAAATGGATTCCACTTCCACCGGTACCTCTAAAGACTCAATCTTACCTTGTGGTCGTCGCTGTTCCCCTTTAACTCTCTGGCATGTCAAACAACGGGCCACAAACTCAGTTGTTTCTTTCTTCATCCCAGGCCACCAAAACGTGTTCTTCAAATCCTTGTATAGCTTGTCACCACCTGGATGTACTAAATACGGTGTACAATGAGCCTCTGTCATGATTGTATTTTTCAGCTCCTCATCATTAGGGACACGCCACCTACCATCGAACCTCAAACTACCATCTGTATGAATAGAGAATCGAGACACTGTCCCTTTCTCTACTCCAGCTTTCCACTCAACCATCTTAGGATCCAAAGCCTGTTTACCTCGAATATCATCATAAAGGTCAGGTTGCACTATCAAATCTCCCACAGCATCCCCTCTCTGCATCATATGTATCCCAAACTTCCCCACCTCATCTCTCAACCTTATCAAAGATAGAGCTGTACACAAGGAATGTACACTCTTCCTATTCAAAGCATCTGCAACAACACCGCTTTCCTTCATGGTAGATAATATCCATGTCATAATCGCCAATCGGCTCCATCCACCTCCTCTGTCTCATGTTCAACTCCTTTGAGTGAAGATGTACTTGAGACTCTTGTGATCCGAAAATACCTTAAAGGTCGCCCCATAAAGGTAATGTCTCCAAATCTTGACAAGAACACCACCGCACCCAACTCTAGATCATGTGTAGGGTAGTTCTCCTCATACCGCTTCAATTGCCTAGAAGCATAGGCAATCACCTTACCGCTCTGCATCAACACACATCCCAACCCATTCTTTGAGGCATCAGATAAACCTCAAAGTTCTCGATCCCTTCAGTAATGCTAAGATAGAGCTTTGTGGTCAAACGCTCCTTTAACGTTTGGAACGCCTTCTCACAACTCTCATCCCAATGAAACCTGTTCTCTTTCCTCATCAAAGCTGTCATAGGTCTAGCTATCTTGGAGAAATCTTTCACGAACTGTCTGTAGTATCCAGCTAAACCCAAGAAACTCCTGATCTCAGCAACATTCTTTGGTGCTTCCCACTTTGTCATTTGCCTCAATCTTTCTGGATCCACGCTTACTCCCTCCTTAGAGATCACATGCCCTTAAAGCAACTTTCTCTAACCGTAACTCACACTTGACAGCTTAGCATACAACTCATGCTCCCTCGAGTCTGCAATACAATCCTCAGATGCTCCTCATGCTCCTCCTTAGTCTTAGAGTAGACTAAGATGTCATCGATAAACACCACCACAAACTTGTCTAAAAACTGTCTGAAGATTCTGTTCATCAAATCCATAAACACAGCCGGTGCATTAGATGTGGGAAAAAATCTGTATACTTCCCTTTAACATGAAGGATTATAACGATTTAACAAAGATGATCTAAGGTCATTGACACGTCTGTCGCGTACCTGTCAAAAATAAAACCTAACGGTCTCAACTAAAAATGTAGTAGAGGCAGTCGAGTATCGAATCCTCGGGAGGTAATGCAACTACAATATCTATTTCTAATCCTATGGTAACGATTGGGGTTGATTGAATTTTTTGGTTTCTAAACTACGGAGTTGAAGGAAAAGAGAAATAAAGCAGAGAGCAGTAAAGCAGGAAAGTGAATTAAAACTATCAATAAGAGGGGGACATGTCGGGAACTCGGTTCACTACGGTAGTTCAACAACTTAGCAGTAAATGACTCAGACGAACTAAGGCGAGACGGATATTAGAAGGTCCTTTCGGTCCACTTCCCACCCTAAAATACCACTAACTTAACTTTCGTCCTCATTAGGGTAGTCTACTGTTTATAGCAGGCCTATTTAGTCCAATCTTTCGATCCAGGATTAATTGTAGCCAGGTTAATGGGTGACATAGAAGCGTGCACTCAACTAAGTCGAGAATTACAGTTAAATTGCTATAGTGACAGAGTCTCTTAATCAATTCGTCTAGGTCATTCGCTACGTCGTCATTTCCCTACCGCAGATCCCCTAATCCCAACATGGAAGGATTTAGCTACTCATATTCTTAATAAAACTAATGTTAAAAAACAATTTCCCAAATAGATGACATAATAAAATAATAATAAAGTTCAATAACGGAAATTAGGGCAAGGAAGAACGATAACATAAACAAGAATTAAAAGCAACAAGAAGGTTAATTATTATTAAGAGAAGAAAGGAGATTACAATCTAAGCGATTCTTCGAAAGAACAACCGAGTCCGAGTGAAAAATCCGGAAACAAGAGTAGCAGTCGAAGGTTTTAAGCAACGTAACAAAGTTCTACTGTGAAGGATATTAAAAAGATAGGTAAAAAGATAGCTAATAACCTAGTAAAACATAGGTTATATAGCCAAACAACTAAGAGTTTTTGCGGAAAAGTAAAACATGGACTAATTAAAGCCCATAATGTCGAAAACCTCTCGATCGAGTGGATTAAACCACTCGATCGACCAACAGGGCACTCGATCGAGGACTTGGTCATGTGCATCTTACTCGATCGAGTAAGGAATAGCTCGATCGAGCCTCAGAGAACCTAGGAACCACTCGATCGACCACCAAACAGCTCGATAGACCACTTGGGTCTTCAATTCAGCTTACGTCTTCACCCAAATGCCTCGTAATGCGTGCCATGATGCTTTCAAGTGCGGTACTCTACTCTGGGACAACTCCGTCTCCTCTAAATGCATGCAAAAAGGACGGAAAAGGATATGGTTCCACTACTTTCGCGATCATTCCTACAAAAAGGACAAAATACACCAAAGTAGCCAATTCGGGGCAAAATACCATAAAAATAGTATAGAAAAGCATAGAAATACGTGCTGAAATGGGCCAAAAAGACTATACATTAGGCACGTATCAGTCATAAAATAAAATGCATAAACAAAAGTAAAAGGATTTAGAATTAACCTCAGGTCCTAGCAAAATTGGCCTAAGAACAATATCAAAACTGATATTCGCCTATCAGTTGCACCCAAGACGATCTGAGATATACCCTTTGATTATGCTAGAAATTAGTCTAAAATTTTCTGTAAAATTTTATTGTCTTTGTGTTTTGTGATGAGAAAGAGGAGGCAAGGTCAGAAAAAGCATTAGGTTAGAAATAATTCTCTACCTTTCTTTTTATATAGACCGAAATTTGGAATCAATTAGGAAAGAAATAACCTCCTAATTTTCGCCAAAACAAATCCGAAATAAGGAGTGTATTTTCCTTATTTTGGTCTTTCCAAAAATATATAATATGTGTTGAATTGTCATCTAGTGAGGATCGAACCCATGACCTCTTGGTATATGTACCCTCACTATTACCACTATGACACATTCAGCTTGTTGATATTAAATACAACTGATTATATTTAATTACAATTAACAGATTAATTCGTCCAAGCTAACATTATATATATATTTAATTAAATATAACTTATTATATTTATTTTACGAATTGACAGTTAATTAAATCAACTTAATATTATTTAATTTTCATTAAATAATTATCTCATCAACACATTGACTAACTTTTTAGTCATTTTGGGCATCAATGTAATTATATTTCTATAACCACATTTCTCAAACACGTCCTATAGGTGTGACCTTTAGGGACCAGTTGATCACCGCCATCTGTATGATAATAACGTCAAACTCTCTAGCAAGCCAACCGTTATTAGGTAAACGTTAATCAACTGATTAAATATACGAAGTATACCCTTGTGAACCTGTAAGAGATTTACAAATGTTATCTCACTAATTTGTGGAGGACACAAGCTCCAACAAACTCCCACTTGTCCTCACAAGTGTATATGCGATAACCGATTCTCATATCCTTTAAAATTTCTCCCACTCAATGTAAAACAATTTGCAAATCCGAATTCACAAAGGTCGTATTTTACAAGTGATCAAGATCAAGAGTGGTTTTCCCGACTAGAGAGTAACTTAACTGATAAACGAATCAACATTCGAGCATGACCATGCATTTCGATTACAACTCCTCGAGTGGCCCCGAGAAATAACTATACCTGATAAGGGATGGATATTTTCCTCAACTCGAATCCTTGCGTAGATGTAAGCACAAAGATGAAATGACCCAAAAAAATCTACTTAGCCCTGTTAGCATTCGAGACCGTGAGAAAGAAACCAAAGTCACCCAAAGACTGCCTTAATCTCAAGAGACAGTTGATAGTCAAAAGAATCGACTCTAGGTACACAATGGATGTCCTATCCACGACCTGGCACCGAATGTTATAAAACATTTAGGACTCCATGACGTTGTCACAAAAGTTGTCCTACGAGGTATCGTCATAATCTCGTATATGTGATCGATTAGTCAACCGTTTAACTTATGGCTCGTTGAACCCACCATCAATCGATCGCACAATATAATAGCCGAGTTATCACTCACATTGGCGATTACGGACCAAAACAAATATAATGTAATTAAGTTCACTTTGTGGCGTTCAATGTTGTCAGTATAATCCACATGAAAAACAAAATATTATATATATAAAACGATGAAGTTATAAATAATATATGAAAAAGATAATGTATCAAATCCATAATCAAGTACTACAACTTAGGAACATATTTAATTCCCATGGAATTAACATGCCCTACATGCTTATCATAATTCAACGGTTTGGTGAGAGGATTCGCGATGTTATCATCCGTCGCAATCTTGTCAATCACTATCTCTTCTTGCTCCACGTAATCACGGATCGGGTGAGCCTTCCGAAGTACATGTCTAGATTTGTTGCTAGACTTTGGCTCCTTAGCCTTGAAGATGGCACCTCTATTGTCACAATAGATGGTGATCGGGTCATTCGAACTAGGAACTACCGAAAGCCCTTGTAAGAATTGACGCATCCATATCGCTTCCTTTGCACGCTCCCGAAGCGGCATAGTACTTGATTCAGTAGTAGAATTTGCTACAACACTCTGTTTGGAACTCTTCCAGCTGACCGCAGCACAATTAAGAGTGAAGACGAACCCGGACTGAGATTTTGAATCATCTCGATCCATTTGGAAGCTAGCATCTCACAGAATCCGGTTGCGCATAGCTTAGTATCGCCTCCATAAGTCAATACCCAATCCTTAGTCCTCCGTAGGTACTTGCGAATATTTTTGATCGCTATCCAAAGTGTTTCACCGAGTCTTGTGGTACCGACTGCCATACTCAATGCATATGCCACGCCTGGACGTGTGCATATCATGGCATACATGATCGATCCTATTGCCGAAGCATAAGGAACACGACTCATGCGCTCAATACCTTCAAAGCGCCGTGGGTGATCGAGACTTGCTCAATCGCATCCCGATCGTCATAGGAAGGTTCCCTTCTGGAGTTGGTCATGTTGAACCTCTCAAGAACCTTATCTAGATAAGACTCCTGACTAAGTGACAACGTCCGTCGTGATCTATCTCGATAGATACGGATTCCTAAAATACGCTGTGCCTCACCCAGATCTTTCATCTGGAAATGGTTCTTCAACCATTCTTTAACCGAAGAAAGGAGAGGAATGTCATTCCCAATCAAGAGTATGTCATCGACATACAATATCAAGAATACAATCTTGCTCCCACTCGACTTGATATATAAGCATGGTTCTTCGACCGATCGAGTGAAACCATACTCTTTTATCACTTGGTCGAAACGATGATTCCAACTCCGAGAATCTTGCTTAAGTCCATAAATGGAACGCTTAAGCTTGCATACTTTCTTAGGATGTTTAGGATCTATGAAACCTTCGGGTTGCACCATGTACAACTCTTCCTCCAAATAACCGTTTAAGAAGGCGGTTTTCACATCCATTTGCCAAATCTCATAATCATGAAATGCGGCAATCGCTAAGATTATCCGAATGGAACGTAGCATGACTACAGGTGCAAAAATCTCATCATAATGCAATCCTTGCACTTGAGTGAAACCTTTTGCCACAAGTCGTGCCTTATAGATATCTGGTTGCGCGTCTACAGAACGCTTTATTTTGTAAAGCCATTTGCACTGTAGAGGTTTTACCTTATTAGGTAAATCAACTAGATCTCATACGTTATTCTCATACATGGAGTCCATCTCGGATTGCATGGCTTCGAGCCATAGCTTTGAGTCGGAACATGCCATATCACCTTTATAGGTTGCGGGTTCATTACTTTCTAGAAGTAAAACATCATTCTCCTCGACCATACCAATGTATCTGTCCGGAGGATGAGAGTCTCTACCCGACCTCCTAGGTTCCTCAGGAATATTAACCGTATCATCGCTTGAGGTACAGCTTCCTCCATCTGTTCCTCGGTTGTTGGTTCTGGAATCTCCGACAGCTCGAAGGTTCTATTACTCGACTTGTTCTCGAGAAATTCTTTCTCTAAGAACGTCGCACTAGCCGCAAAAAATACTCGATGTTAGGTAGGCGAATAGAAGTAATGACCAAATGTTCCTTTTGGATAACCTATAAAGTATGTCTTGACCGATCGCGGGCCGAGCTTATCCTCGTGTCTCCACTTGACATAAGCCTCGCAGCCCCAAACCCGAATAAAGGACAAGTTAGGTACTGCTCCCTTCCACATTTCATATGGAGTCTTGTCGACAGCTTTAGACGGACTTCGGTTAAGTATAAGAGCAAAATGACAAAGAGCATAACCCCATAATGAACCAGGCACTACGGTGTGACTCATCATGGATCGAACCATATCAATTAAGGTTCGATTTCTCCGTTCGGACACACCATTTAATTGAGGTGTTCCAGGTGGAGTTAACTGTAGAGCGATTCCACAGTCTTTAAGGTGTTGATCAAACTCATTTGAAAGATATTCGCCACCCCGATCTGAACGGAGTGCTTTAATCTTTCTACCCAGGTTGGTTCTGCCCTATTCCTCGTATTCCTTGAATTTCTCAAAGGACTCACTTTTATGCTTCATTAAGTAGACATATCCGTATCTACTCAAATCGTCCGTGAAAGTGATAAAATATCTATAGCCATCTCTAGCGGTAATTGACATAGGTCCACATACGTCCGTATGTATGAGTCCTAATAGGTCACTAGCGCGCATTCCAACACCTTTGAAGGAAATTCGAGTCATCTTGCCAATGAGACATGATTCACACGTGCCATATGCAGAAAATCCGAATGAGGGAATAGTCCCATTATCGACGAGTTTCTTTACGCGTTTCTCATTTATGTGTCCCATTCGACAATGCCATAGATAGGTTTGATCTTTGTCACCAACCTTTAATTTCTTATTATTCATGTGTAATAATTCCGTGGTTTGATCTAAGATATAAATTCCATTCATGGAAATCGCTTGCCATAAATCATTTCATTAAAAGAGAAAATACAACTATTATCCTTTATTGAAAAAGTAAAACCGTCTTTAGCAAGTACGGAAACAGAAATAATGTTCTTAGATAAACTGGGTACATAGTAACAGTTATTTAAAGATAACTCAAAACCACTAGGGAGTTGGATTACATATGTTCCCTTCGAGGCAGCAGCTACTCGTGCTCCATTCCCGACTCGCAGGTCCACATCACCTTTTTCGAGAGGTATGATGTTCTTTAGGCCCTGCAAATGATTACACGCATGAGAACCACAACCAAAGATCTAGTACCCAAGTTCCGAAACTTGCATGGTTAATCTCAATCATATGAATATAAGATGACATACCAACAGGAACGACGCGGCCTGCCTTGATGTCCTCACGGTAGACGGGACAGTTCCTCCTCCAATGTCCAGTCTTGTGACAATGGTGACACTCTATGTCACCGCCCTTGCTCTTTGTTTTGCCCTTTGAGCCACTAGTCTCACCAGGCGCACTCTTACCATTTCCTGGCTTCTTAAACTTTGGCTTACCTACAGCTAGGTCGCCATGAGCCTTGCCCTTACCTTTGCTCTTGTTGTGAATCGTGAGAACATCCTGCTTCATGCTCCCACTCAATTTCATATCCTTCTGCCTGGCCCGTACGAGAAGGGAGTGTAGCTCATGAGGACTCTTTTTCAAGTCATTCATGTAGTAGTTTGCCCCGAAAAGGGCAAAACCATCGTGAAGAGAATGAAGCATTCGGTCAATGACAATGCTCTCACCGATTCTACAATTCGACTCCGCCTCGACATTCTCAATCATGTGAAGAATGTGTGGGCTAACCGGTTGGCCCTTCCGGAGTTTCGCATCAAAGAAGCGACAGGTATGCTCATATGTGATGATTCTCGGTGCCTTTGAGAACTCATTAGTGAGCGTGGTGAAAATCTTGTTTGCACCTTGGACAATGAAGCGTCTCTGCAAATTGGTTTCCATTGCAAAGATGAGTACGTTCTTTATCGCACCCGCTTCCATAACGAAATCACTATAAGCGAGTGACTCGTTGGCTCCTGCATTTGGGCCTGGTTGACCGGTATTGGCTCGCTTAAATACCCGAGCTTACCGTCAGCAATGGCAGATTCCGTAGTGCCGCCTCCCGTCCGCAAAGTTGGACCCATCATTCTTCGCCGCGTGGACCGATTCATTTGGTCCATGAATACTTTTAGCCAGGATGAACGATCTAGTGTGGCACTATGCATTGGGATTGCGTTATTTCCAGCCATTTGTTGTAACAAAGATTATTGATAATAAGCGTGTTCTACATCACAAAGAAGAATAAAATAATAAGCATGCATCGTTTTTTATTTTAAGTCTAATGAACTAATGTCATAACGCGAAGACTCAAAAACATTTATACAATTGACCTTCCTCAAGAATTATATAAATGACCCCAAGACTCAATTCTCTGTAAATTGATAAGCTAACCTGTTAGCTAATTCTACCGTTAGAATTCCTGGTCGATAAATTTCTGTAAATTCTATCTTTAGTCCATCATAATCACGAGAAACTCTTCGGACTATGATGTTGAGGTAAACTAAGTCAACGCAACTACTTACCCAACGTAGAAGGGGTCATATTAGGCCTACCGACGAAGAAGGGACTCATAGATGTTTGCCCTTATAAAGACTAATCTCAATTTCCGTTTTTAGAGGAAGATCCCATCACTATTTTTAATTCATTTTAAGTGAACTATAATCTAGCATGCGAGAATGATTTAAACTAAAGTGATGGCTTATAGATGTGACATCTGCATGTCCATGAAAACTAACAAACAACTATATGAGTCAATTTTCATGCATTTTAGTAGTAGGTGGTTTGGTTTTAGGCGGAATATGATGCAATTACTAGCATGTGAATAAAAAGCAATAAAATGAAAAACGTAAAAAAAAACAAGAAAAGTCCTAGTGTGGCCTATCCTATCAAAATGAACAATAAATACAAGTTTGGAATCCATCCTTGGACCCGAGAAGCTTGTCTTGATGTTCCATCTTGATCCATGTAGCGGGAGTGAGCTTGAATCTTCATCTTTAGTCTTCTTTGAAATTACAATAATTAAAATTACATAATTGACCTATTAATTACATTCTAATTTCAAAACCCAAAACTAAAATAAAGGAGATTCGAGATCTCATAATTACATAAAAATTATGTTTCCTTCATTACGAAAACATAATTGACTAAGGCCACACTAAGTATTACAAATTACAACCGATTGCAAAATTAAATACGTAAATAAAATTCATTCATTCGATTCATTCAACATAATTAAAAGCATCAACTAAAATAAATTAAACATACATAATACAATAAATTAATTATGTTGATTAATTTATCCAAACCACCTATTTAAATTAAATTAAGTGACAATTCCGCAATTTAATCACATTAATTCATACATAATCCATATTAAACTTGTAATATGAATTCTATCCGTCAAAATTTTAAACTGCTTAAAAATAACTCGGTATCATTAAATTGTGAACCGATTCACAATAACTAATTGGCCAAAATAAAAAAAAAACAAAATCCAATTTTTTTTAAATTGGTCACGGCAAAAAAAAACAGAATTTTTTTTTTTTTTTTTTTATGTTTCAGCTGCACGGCTGAAAGTTTTTTTTTTTAAAAAACCCTTTTCCTATTTTAATTTTGGTAAATAGGAAAAACAAGGAAAAATTTTCCATAATTTTTTTTCTCTTTCTTTTTCGGCAAAAAGGCAAATAAAAAAATTTCCTATTATTTTTTTTCTTATCTCTCGGTTTACCCAAAAAAAACAAAACAATTTTTTTTTTTTTTTTTACGGTAAACCCTAAAAAAACGCCCTTCCCCTTTTTTTTTCTCTTTTGCGGCACTTATGCCCTAATTCAAAGATATGATGAAAAAGTTTAAGTTGCTATTAGGACATGATTTAGCAAATACATTAACAAACATGATTAATCGTATATGCTAAAACTATACAGCAAAAACGAATTCTTATATCAATGACATGATGATACTATATGTAATTTAACTTAATCTGCATTAAATCAAAATCTACCAAATTCTTCATATGATAATTTTAACCGATTAAAACAATGATATGATCTATAGAAATTGGTTATATATCATCAAACAAAAGGAAAAACGAAAGAAAGGAGAAAGAAAAAAAACAGGCCGATAAAAAAAAATGAAACCCTAATTTTTTTTCGAAAATCAGGTTATTGTTTACATACAATTTTTATGAAAATCATCAAGATTAAAATCGTAGCCTAGTGCTCTGATACCACTTGTGGGAAAAAATCTGTATACTTCCCTTTAACATGAAGGATTATAACGATTTAACAAAGATGATCTAAGGTCATAAAATAAAATGCATAAACAAAAGTAAAAGGATTTAGAATTAACCTCAGGTCCTAGCAAAATTGGCCTAAGAACAATATCAAAACTGATATTCGCCTATTAGTTGCACCCAAGACGATCTGAGATATACCCTTTGATTATGCTAGAAAACAATCTAAAATTTTCTGTAAATTTTTATTGTCTTTGTGTTTTGTGATGAGAAAGAGGAGGCAAGGTCAGAAAAAGCATTAGGTTAGAAATAATTCTCTACCTTTCTTTTTATATAGACCGAAATCTGGAATCAATTAGGAAAGAAATAACCTCCTAATTTTTCGAAATGGGCATTGAAAAATAAGGAGTGTATTTTCCTTATTTTGGTCTTTCCAAAAATATATAATATGTGTTGAATTGTCATCTAGTGAGGATCGAACCCATGACCTCTTGGTATGTGTACCCTCACTATTACCACTATGACACATTCAAATTTTGTTGATATTAAATACAAATCGATTATATTTAATTACAATTAACAGATTAATTCGTCCAAGCTAACATTATATATATTTAATTAAATATAACTTATTATATTTATTTTACGAATTGACAGTTAATTCGTCTCAACTTAATATTATTTAATTTTCATTAAATAATTATCTCATCAACACATTGACTAACTTTTTAGTCATTTTGGGCATCAATGTAATTATATTTCTATAACCACATTTCTCAAACACGTCCTATAGGTGTGACCTTTAGGGACCAGTTGATCACCGCCATCTGTATGATAATAACGTCAAACTCTTTAGCAAGCCAACCGTTATTAGGTAAACGTTAATCAACTGATTAAATATACGAAGTATACCCTTGTGAACCTGTAAGAGATTTACAAATGTTATGTCATTAATTTGTGGAGGACACAAGCTCCAACATTAGATAACCCAAACGGCATCACCACATACTCATAATGGCCATACCTCGACGTGAAAGCTGTCTTTGGTATGTCCACCTCTCTAATCTTCACCTGATGGTATCCCGACCTCAAATCAATCTTAGAAAAGACTGATGCACCACTCAACTGATCAAACAGGTCATCTATCCTTGGCAAAGGATACTTGTTCTTCACCGTCACTCGGTTCAGCTCCCTGTAATCTATGCACAACCTCAAACTCCCATCTTTCTTCTTCACGAAAAGAACTGGTGCTCCCCACGGCGATACACTAGGTCTAATGTATCCCTTCTCTATCAGATCATCTAACTGTTTCCTGAGCTCCTCTATCTCTTTAGGACCCATCCGGTACGATGCCTTAGAGATTGGCCCCGTCCCCGGTTTTAACTCAACGGTGAAATCTATCTCCCTCTTCGGTGGCAACCCCGGAATCTCCTCTGGAAAAACATCTGCAAACTCTCCCACCACCGGTATCTGATCAACTGTCGGACTCTCTATCCGGTCATCTCTCACATGGCACAAGATCAAAGGACATCCCTTCCTCAGATAAGACTTCAAGGTGACAGCTGCAATCAACTTAACTTTGGGTTTGACTAGAAACCCACGATAAGACACACTAACACCCTTAGGCCATCTCAAAGACATTTTCTTTTGATGACAGTCTATCTTAGCCTTATACTTTCCTAACCAGTCCATCCCGACTATCATCTCAAAACCGTCAAAAGGAAACTCTAGCAAGTCTACAGGTAGATCAACTTGCCCAACTATCATAGATACATCTCTAAACAACCTCCCACATGATACAGACTCACCCGAAGGTATAAAAACTTTCTCACTTACAGACTCATATACCCTCAAACCCAACCGTTTAACATGACTCGAAGATACAAACGACTGAGACGCCCCCGAATCAAACAAAACAAAGGTATGAATACCGTTAACAAGAAAAGTACCAGTGATAACATGTGCATCCTCCTCAGCTGCTTTCTTGTCCATCATGAACAGCTTTCCACTGGTCTTCTGTCCACCTCCCTGGACAGTACTGGCTGATGTGGTCGGCTTAGCACCCGACCCCTGATTAGTGTTGTTGTTCGTAGCTGGTTTCTGATAGGAATTACCGCCATTGCGGTTACCTCTACCCTGATAGCTCTGACTTCCCCGGTTAGACCATGACCCACCTGGTCTGTTACTCGCATAACTTTGTGCAGGTCCCTGAGAATAGCTCCCCCGAGCCGATCCCTGAAAAGCTCCCGGTGCACTCGTGCACTCATGTCTCTTGTGGCCTACACCACCACAGCCATAGCAGGTCATCCCCCAACTACCACTACCACTCACACGGCCACGCCCAAAGGAAGCCCCAGCACTGAATCCTGACCCAGAAGAAAACCCTCTAGCTTGGGTGTGGTTGCCTTTCTTATGACTAGATTGGCCACCACCCTCACTCTCAGCCTTTCTTTTCTCACTCACTCTCTCCTGAGCCATCTCCACCAACCTCTCAGCTCTCCCAGCCCTCTCATAAGCTTCCTTAACATCGGTAAGGACTCCCACGGGTAACTTATCCATAATCTTGGGTGTCAACCTCTCAAACCTCATAATGCCGCCAGGTTCTCCTCACTCAAACCTATATCCTCAAAAGATACCTAGACTTCTCATTAAATCGCTTTGTAGTACTCAAAGAATCGACATATCGATGTCATCTTAAACCCATCAAACTCCTCCCTCAGCTTACTCCTCACATGCTCCGGTACAAACTCTTTCCTCATAGCCCTCCGAAACTCTTCCCACGGTATAGCAGGTAAGCCCTGGTTCGCATACATCTCCCTAGCACTCACCTTCACCGTATCCCACCACTTGCTACCGCTTCCCTCAAGTAGAACGCAGCCTTGTTCTACTCTCATCTCATCGGACAAGTGAACTGTGTCTAGTATATTCTCCATCTCACAATGCCATTGTCAAGAAGGTTGGGTTCCCTTGCTTCCGTGTACTCTTTTGGGTTAAACCTCGCTATATAGAGACTGATCTTAGAGTGATCAACCTCCTTATCCTTATCCTTATTCACTTTCTTTAAAGCCTCAGTGAGAGCATCTTGGTGCTCCAACATCTTAACAACATCATCTATGTTCATGGTCTCGTCTCTCGCATAGTAAGCGTTTCTCTTGGGTGGCATCTTGAAACTATATAAGAAAGGGTAGATATAAACATACGCACTAAAACCTCAAAACACGAAAGCGATCGCCAGAACACACTCGATCGAGTGCCTAAACCTACTTGATCGAGTAAGAGGCTACTCGATCGAGTGCCCACCATACTCGATCGAGTGCCTCACATCGGACCCCCAAAATGTGAGACCTTCGATCTCTAACATACTCGACCGAGTAGCCAAGCTACTCGATCGAGTGACCTCTCACTCGATCGAGTGCCCGACGTGCTCGATCGAAAGTGCCCAAAAACTCGATTCTCGTTTGCAAAACGTCAAATACCCACTCGATCGAAGTCAGACCACTCGATCGAGTCATGCTAACTCGAGAATGCTACCCGTATGCTATATCATATCCCAACATATAAAACAACTTTATAAACACAACATTATATCATAGTTAAGCATACTATGCTACTCAACTCTTCATATGATTAACGAAACAACTATATCATGTTATCAAACGCCACATAGTAAACATCCAACATGCTCCTTATTCCAACAACAGTTCTATATGTCTCATCAATCTTTCATTCATATTCTCAACCTTCTACTCCAAACATCCAACAATTACAACATACTTCATCACATCCACACACAAGCGAACAAACAACACATGCGACTTGACATACACCCCCCACGTGACCGGTTCAAAATTGTAGGGCGAGTTCGCGACTTTAGGACGTCTCCCAAGCCTTTGCATTAGCTCCTACAACCTTTACCCCGAGTTCATTTTAATTGACTCCCTATATTAATTAGGTTCATTGGTTACAGGTTTCAGATCGTCGCTCGATACCATTTTTGTAACACCCCCATACTCCGAGTGCCTTACCAGGACCACCAGGTATAAGGATGTTACCATCTCGGTTACCCGAGGCAATGATAATCAAATAAACAATAAAGAAACAACGTTTAAATAGAAATACTTTAGTGAAAGGTTACAATCCAAAAACCAAACCAAAATACGTATACATGTTCTCAAACCAACTGTCTACTGATCTAATCGAAATGTTTATGAAAACTACTAAGCTACAAATGGAAGACTTCTATCATCGATCGTGGCACATCCTCCTATCCTGCACTCAACTCATACCGCTCAATATCTCGCTCACCATCCCGAATGGATCACCGCAGTTTTAAAACAATAAACCGGGTCGCATTATATTCACACAATTTATATAATCAACAGTTAAGTAAACAACACAAACATGAGTCACACACAATCACCCACACCAATCCATCTCTATCACCGATCGTCCACCTGACCCGGCCCCGCCAGGGGGACCGCACTGTACCCACCAAATCCTCGCTCATCATACCGAGCGATAACCCCCGCCCCATTAATATGCACATCCCCTTCCGTGGCGGGTTCCACGAAGGGCGAAACTAGGGCGTCAAGCCACTCCAAGTGACTCCACTCACCAGAACGTGATCTCGAGAACCAGAGACAAACAATCGGGATCACAATACAACACCAACAACCGCCAATCAATCAACAATCACTAACTACAGACAATCACCACACATTATGTAACTAATAATCGAGTAGGGAAACCCTACCTGGAAAGCACAACAATCGGGACGATCTCACACTGATATCAAAACGCTTACTCTACGAATCCTCCTCCTAATATACAAACATATAATTACTACCAATCATACAAACAACAAAACCCCCAAATCCCCAAATTAGGGTTTAACCAACTTTAAAGAAACATCATAAAAATGGTATATAGGTCTTACCCTCGATGCAAGGATCACAACGGTATAAAGAAAGGTGAAATCCGACCTTCCAAGCTCCGGGATTTGCCAATAATGCGATTAAAGCGAATGACGTACTTTGTTTTCTCTCTTGACAGTAATTTAGGTTTTAAAAATTATTTAAGAACAATGACGGAAATTATTATATACTTAATCGCATTATTAACAAAACCCGAGAAATCATCCCCGTAAATCGCTACTCGATCGAGTAGCTAAGGTACTCGATCGACATTGCCACTTACTCGATCGAGTATCCACGTTACTCGATCGAGTACCCAACAGGTCAGAAACTATTTTAATCTGCAACTCGCCCTTACTCGATAGAGTAAGGCCTACTCGATAGAGTACCCAGAGACTCATAAATACGTAGTATTACACTATATCAAACTCCTTCTTCCTGGTATTTTCTGCCTCAAACTCAGCATTAAGATCCCGTGCTGCTCTCATAGGAATGATACCCGCTGGTTTCACGACTTTCCACGGAGATGCACGGAGCCACTCCCCATATTTCAGTTCATGATCATCATACGGGCCCTCATCGCGACCCTTTGCTCCATGCCCCGATAGCCCACACCCATAGCAGAAAGTTGGCAATCGTTCATACTTTACATCGAAATTAGTTATACTCCCCTTCATCTTGATGCTTCACTCTTGACTGGCACCAACATCATGTAGGATACGACTTGAATCGCTCTCTCAATACCAATCCCTTCATCCTCCCCCTTCGCAACATATACCCCAACCGCTCCCTAACCTCCCCGATATTACTATCATTGTTTCTACCGCTAATAGGTAGGTCATAAATGCGAGCCCATATTGGTAATCGATGTAAAGGCACATCTGACATCTTGCCGTGTTCATTCGGCTCATTAAAACACCACACGAATTTGTCAAATTGCCAAGGCTGACCCTCCAGCACCTTCTCCTTCTCACGAGCATCAAGGAATTTGAAAATAAAAATTTTCTCCTTCATATCAACTATATTGCCCACAATTGGTTTACTTGGGTTCCATATTTTTGTCATTGTGTCAATAACCGCCTTCGCATTGACAAATTTCGTGGTCCGCATCTTCCCAACCAAAGACAAAGTCTGCTTTTGCTCCACCCCTTCACCAGGTTCCCATTCAAAAATGCCCCGATCCCCGCTCGACTTCCCCATAACCTCCTTCCCCGGCCTTCGATTAGGGTTACTAGTACTCATTCCCTCAAAACTTCAATGACCACACCAAATCGAACAAAAAGAAAACAAAAGAGAAGAGAAAGAATAAAACGAGACAC
>NW_027413640.1:3732500-3815000 GCF_048544455.1 Silene latifolia | reverse complement strand
GTGTAACTTTAGTCAATTGAGAATGTAATTTTAGTCCATTAAGAGTGTAACTTTAGTCATTGAGAGTATAACTTTAGTCATTGAGAGGGTAACCTTAATAGAGATAAGTGTAACTTTAATGGAGATAAGTGTAATTTTAATGGAGAAAAGTGTAACTTTAATAATAGAGATAAATGTAACTTTAATGAAGATAAGTGTAACTTTAACAGAAAAAAATGCAACTTTAATAGGAAAAAGTGTAACTTTAATAGAGAAAAGTGTAATTTTAATAATAGAGATAAGTGTAACTTTAATGAAGATAAGTGTAATTTTAACAGAAAAAAGTATAACTTTAATAGGAAAAAAATGTAACTTTAACAGAAAAAAGTGTAATTTTAATAGAGAAAAGTGTAATTTTAATAGAAAAAATGTAATTTTAATAGAGAAAAGTGTAATTTTAATAGAAAAAAATGTAATTTTAATTGAAAAAAGTGTAATTTTAATAGATCTCAGATCAACCACTATTCTCACAAAGTTAAATCAACAAATTATATATATAAATAAAATAAAATGAACAGGTAAATCTAAAATGTTAACAAATAGATCTTAAAAAAAAAAGTAATTTCACAAATCTGAAAAAATAAAAAAAATCATAAGTAGATTTAAAAATATAATTTGTTAATAAAAACCGTCTCACAAAACACGAACCACCAGACAACAACACCACATCACCACCACGAACATCGTCACCATCCACACGACTTAAATATAAAAGAAAGACGATAAAAAAATCGAGATCTAAAAATTACCAATAACAATAAAATAAAAAACGAAACTGAAAAAAAAAAAACGAAACTGAAATAAATAAAAAACGAATCTGAAATAGATCTGAGGAAACTTAGTGAGGAAAAACAAACAAGAAGACGGTTTTTTTAAAAAAACAAACAACATTAACAAAAAAGACAAATAACAAGACGGTCACGCACGTCACCTCACGCACCACCACACACCGTCAACAGCAACCACATCCACCACCATCACCCAACAAAAACCACGACCAAATTAGAACAAAAAGAAAAAGGAAAAAACAAATCTAAAATTTTAAAAAAATGAAATGAAATAACCAAGATTTAAAACGCAATATTTAAAATGAAATACTCGAGATCTAAAACGAATAAAAATACTCGAGATATAAAACGCAAGAACAATTATAAAAATCAAAAAATAAAAAACAAATAATACTCCAGATCTGGTGGCCGCGGTGGGTGACGATGGGTGATAGTCGTGGTGGTGTTCGGCGTTGGCAGGTGAGAAAGAGGGAGAGAGCGACGATGATGGTGGTGGCAGAACGACTGCGGCGAGAAGGAGTGCGGAGGAGGTGGGGGCGTGGGGTGGAGGCGCGACGGAGAAGAACAGAGGAGGAGGAAGAGTGGTTGGTAGAGGGTTGGTGAACCGGTGAGGTGGTCGGGTTAGGAAGAGTGGTTGGTAGGTGGTCGGGCTGGGAAGAAGTGGTGGGTTGGTGAACCGGTGAGGATGAGTGTTGTTTTTTTTTTTTGTTGGGAATTATAGAGAGAATGTGGTATAGAGAGAGATGAGTGGTTTGTGATAATGATTTAATGACGGATGAATGATGATTAGGGAGGAACTTAATTGAGTTGAGTAGCTAATTAGAGAAGATTGATTTGTAGCCCTCCATTGAGATCTAATCTCACCCATTGATTCCCTTCATCCAAAGGCCCTTATAAGAACTGAGGAACTCAATGGATGCAAGGGACTTACAAGAACACCCCCCCCCTCCTCCTCCTCCTCTCTCTCTCTCTCTCTCTCTCTATATATATATATATATATATATATATATATATATATATATATATATATATATATATATATAAAATATATATATATATATATATATATATATATATAGGGTTGAGATCCTATGAGAACCCTCTTCCCATGAGAACCTCGGGTTCAAAACTATTGTACCAAAAGTACAACAATATTATACTAAAGGTTCAAAACTTTAGTACGAAAGGTACATGGGGCATTTGATAAGAAAATCTCTTACATCTTATGAGTTCCTAAGTCCTTATAAAGGACCTTAGGATGGAAGGATGAGATTACATCTTGATGGAGGCCACAAATCTCCCTCACTAATCCTGTACAACTCCTTCCTAATTTGTATAACTCCTTCCTCATTCTAATTCTCCCAACTCACTCACTCATTATTCATTCTCTCACACTTCTCTCATCTCTCTTTCTCTCTCATTTTCCTCTCATTCTCTCAAAACAAAAAAAAAACCAAATAAAAACAAACTAAAAAAAACCAAAATAAAAACCAAAAACCAAAAAATAAACACAAATCCTCTCCCTCTCCCTCTCCTTCTCGGTAACTACCAGCCTCCACTCGCCGCAACCACCTCCACTCGCGCGCACCACCACTACCTCCACCACTACCATCAACGGCCATATCCAACGCCCACAAACCCGCATCCCTTCCTCTCCTCTTTATCCTTCCACCAACCACCTTTATCACCTTTATCACAAACACCACCCTCGCATCTCACCACCTCAAACCACCAGATCTCCTCTTCCCCTACTCCCACTGCTGGCGCTGTCCACTCACCACCGCACCGCCACCAGACCCGACAACACCAACATCGCACCACCACCTTCCCGCAGCCACCTCCATTCACGAACTCCCTTCTCCTCTCCTCCACGCCGCCTCTGCCGCACACCACCAATATCAACACCCCACCCTTCGTCCTACCTGTCGCCCTCCTACCGCCACCGCCAGCACCCCCCACTACCACCATTCACCCACCCGACACAACACAACCGCCCTAGCCTTACCCCACTAACAACCACTGCCTTCCTCCCTGATGCCGCCTGCCTCCCAAATCTCGTTTTTTTTTTGTATTTATTTTTCTATGAAAGACAGGTAAATGGTTCATGTGAATGGTTCATGCCGCTGTCTTTGATCGAAGTGACCTCACAACATTCTCATTTTTTGGTTTTCTCGTTTTTTTTTTGGTATTTTTAGATCTGGTTTTTTAATTTTTGTGTTTTTGTTATTTGGTTTTTTAATTCTTTAATTGGCTTGTGTTTGTCTCGTTTTTTTAGTGTTTTTGTCAGATTTACTTTATTTTGTTATTGTTATTTAGTATTTTTAATTTTTGTTGGTTATTGATGGGTTGTTATTTAATTTGTTCAGATTTAATATTTGTTGATTAATTACGATTTTTCATATTTATTTGGTTTTTATAAAAGTTATACTATTTACGACTAAAGTTATACACTTAAAACATTAAAGTTATACTATTTACGACTAAAGTTATACCCTTAAAACATTAAAGTTATACTATTTACGACTAAAGTTATACCCTTTAAACATTAAAGTTATACTATTTACGACAAAAGTTATATTCTTCAAAAATTAAAGTTATACAATTTATACTATTTTGTTGTGTGTTGTTATTTACTTATTACAATTTGATATTTAGATAATGGCTTTATTTTTTCAGATCTAGTATTGTTTGTTTATTTACGAGTTACGGCTAAAGTTATACATTTTATGACTAAAGTTATACCCTTTAAACATTAAAGTTACACTATTTACGACTAAAGTTTTACCCTTGAAACATTAAAGTTATAATTTTTATGACTAAAGTTATACATATTGTCGATTAAAATTATACACTGCGTGCATTAAAGTTATACACACGATATATAAATTTTTTGAGAATTTGGTTACACTATTATTTTTTTTTTGAGAATTTGGTTTGTGGGATGTCTTTCGGTTTTTTTTTTCATTATTTTTTTTGGCCTTTTTTCAGTGTTTACATATTATGGTTTTTTTTAGATAAGGATTTTTGTTTTTCTAGTATTGTTGGTTTGGATTTTGGTTTTTTCTTTTATTAAAGTTTGATTTTTTTTTTATTATTTATTTTTTTCAGATCTACTTTTTTCAGTCCACTATATTTTTTTGTTAGATTATTTATTATTGTATTGTATTTTCTAATTTTTGATCTTTGTTGTTTTTAATTTCTAATTTGTTATTTTTCAAGTTTCATATTTTGGGCTGAAGTTATACAATAATCAACATAAAGTTATACTATTAACTACTAAAGTTATACATTGTATAAATTGAAGTTACACAAATTTTGGACTAAAGTTCTACATCTTGTCTATTAAAGTTATACACTGGATGCATTAAAGTTATACATCTTGTCTATTAAAGTTATACACTGCGTGCATTAAAGTTATACAATTTTGGACTAAAGTTATACAATTTTGGACTAAAGTTATACGCTTAAAATATTAAATCTCTTATTCGTCTCATTTCTCTTCATTTTTGGACTAAAGTTGCACAATTTTGGACTAAATAATGTCACTTTATGGACTAGAGTTATTTGGACTTAAAGTTATACAAATATGGACTAAAGTTATATAAATTTGGATTAAAGTTATACAAATATGCACTAAAGTTATTCATAATAACAGTGAAGTTGAGCACAATGTCATTGAAGTTGCACACAATGTGGATTGAAGTTATATATAATGTCAGTGAAATTATACTTAATGTTGACTGAAGTTGTACAAAATGTCTTTGAAGTTGTACACATTTTGTATAACTTTAGTCTATAATAGTATAACTTTAGTCATTTTTTGTATAACTTTAGTCCAAAATTGTGTAACTTTAGTCCATAATAGTATAACTTTTAGTCCTTTTTTGTATAACTTTAATTCTTTTCTGTATAACTTTAGTCTATAATAGTATAACTTTAGTCATTTTTTGTATAACTTTAGTCCAAAATTGTGTAACTTTAGTCCATAATAGTATAACTTTATTCATTTTTTGTATAACTTTAATCCAAAATCGTGTAACTTTAGTCCATAATATTATAACTTTAATGATTTTTTGTATAACTTTAGTACAAAATTGTATAACTTTAGTATAAATATAAATTCAGATTTGAAACCAACACAATAAGAAGATGAGATTGAAGTTGCACATAATGTGCATTGAAGTTGTACATAATGTGAATTGAAGTTATACACGTTGAAGTTTAAATATTAAAACTGAAAACTTCATAAAATAAGACGAAATTTAACAAGACGAGATTTTAAATAATTTTATAAAACAAGAGGTTGAAGTTATAAACATTGAAATTTGAGAATAAATAAATAAATATACATTTAAATTTAAATACTAAAACTAAAAAATTTATATAACAAGACGAATTTTAAAGAAACGACATTTGAAAAGGTAAAAAACAAGACGATATTTTAAATGTCAAAATATGCATTATAATAACTTTAATATGTCTAAGATTAATACTAACAAATAGAAAAAAAAAAACTCCAAACAACTAATTTACCACAAAACCGAAAAAAAAAAAAAAAAAAGTTAACTGAAAGTGAAACGAGATCGGGTGGTGAGACGGTGGTGGTGGGTGGATGGTGTTGGGTGAGGTAGTGGTGTATAAGGAAAAAAGATTTTGATTTAATTGGATTTTTTATTTTTTGGGTTTTTTGATTTATTTGGATTTTTTGGGTTTTTTATTTATTTGGATTTTTTAGGTTTTTTTTTATTTTTGGGGTTTTTTATTTATTTCGATTTTTTAGGTTTTTTTATATTTTTTGGGGGTTTTAGAGAGGAGGTGGGTGAAATGTGTGAGATGAGAGAGAAATGAGTGAGTGGAAACAAATATATAGCAAATTAGTGTTTAATTAGGTGGATTAGTGAAGTGTGTTTATTAGGCTTTTAACCACCTTTTGGTGAGTTCATCTCATCCCTCCATCTCCCTCCATCCAATGGCTCATAATAGAACTTATGGATTCAATACATATACTTAAAGAGAGAGAGAGAGAGATTGGATTTGGTGTTTTTGGTTCTTATGGTGAGTTGTGAGTTGGGTGAATCTCAGCTATGAGATTAAATTAGAGATGAGTGGCCAAGATTAATCTTAGTTGTCATATTAAAGCATTGTTATTTAGTTTATTTTCTCTTTTTTTTTCTTTTTCTCTCTCTCTCTCTCTTCTTTCCCTCATTTACTCTCTAACTGATTTCCCTCTCTAATTAATTATCCACATTACTGCTAAACGGTTTATATAATCATCACAACTGTAAGCGTTCCTCTCTCTGCTATTATTATTGTGTTATTCTTCTTCTTTGTTCGTCTCCTTCGCTTTTTCTCCCGTTTTCATTGCCGTTCATCATCTTCCTTCCTATTGAAGGTAATTTCATGTCATTTTCCTCTTTTATTTTGTTATTTTGTTTTATTTCATGCTTTTGTATGCTTTTTTATTCGTTTTTCAGTGTAATTATCGCTAGGTTTACTTAATCGAGTACTTTAATGTCGTTATTGCGTTTATGCAGTTTTTTCATTGTAATATTATTTTGCATTTTTGAGTTTCGATTTTTTTTCTGAACTAATTTGCATGTTCTTAGTCGTTTAGAGTTTTCTATAGTTTTGAAGTGATTCGCATGTTCTATGTGACGCGTTGTGTTGAGAACTTTACTATTGTTCCCCTCGGACTTTAGGTTTTGTGTTACTCATTTTGTTATTCTATCGTTTAGTTTGTTGTCAAGTTATTTGTCATGTTTTAATTGTTTAATGTGTTTTTCTAGGGTTTTTGTGTTTGTTCGTGTTGTCTTCACTTTTCAAGATTTTGTTATTCATTTGTTATCTTTGGTCTTATGGTGTCATTGCAGCGCTACTTACTCTTCTTGTCATTGTAGTGTTTTTCTGTGTTTAATTTCTGTTATTCTTTTCTGTTATTAACATTATTCTAGTGGTTTTGTTTGTTTGTCTTTGTTTGTTTGTAGGTTTCAGCATCACTAATGGACTTAGTTTGTGAGGGATGGGCAATAAATATAGTGAATGAAGATAAATTGTTATTTGCTAGAGAGTTAAACTCAAAAAAAAAAAAATTGGGATGGTTATTGGACGATAAGACTGATAAGTGCTTTGAAGTTAATGTACGAGTTCGTCGTCGTAATCAATCAATGTCGGCAGTTTTAAATAGCCAGGACCTAATGGAAAGAGTTTTCGATTATGTCGAGACTACTTTGGACAAGAGCAATATGTCTCTTATTTGTAAGAAATGGTCACAAATGTTCCTATTTCATAAAAGTGCGCCCGGTGTTCACGCCGAATATATGAAAGTTCTAACAACAAGTCACAGTCAAGGTTTTAAGATTTTGTCAAGGGGCTCGACGGTGAGTTTCCAAACGATGCAAGTGCTATATGCTTGCAAGTGAGCCATCAAAGGCGGTGTTGCATGCTTGCCGGTATATATACGATCATGACAAGATCCTTGATGCACTGTATCTGAACGGATCGAGTCTAATTCACGAGTACTTTGAAGCACTCGGGGACTTTCCTTACGCTTATGATCTTGCTCACCAATTGTATTATAAGTCGGTCGATGTTGTTGACGTTGGTGACTTTTTATGTTATGTCTGTATTTTCGGAAGTACATTTTGGTTCTTTGTGGGAAAGAATGTATTTTGGGTTTTATGTAATTCAAACCGTTTGCATTTGTAATTTAGTACGCTATTTTGTTTTTATGAAGGCTTATGTAGGCCGTATGTAATTTTGAAACTGTTTTTGACTCTTTATTCAAAGAGGCTTTTCTTTTGATTCTCTTTCGTGTTTTTGTTTACACATCCATCATGTTCTTTTTGTGTTTTTTTCTTTGTTATTTGTTTTACTAATTGTTAGTGTTCGTTATTCCGCTATTACGGTACTCTCATTTCAAGGCGTCATTATTAAAAAAGTCTAGTGAATACCTATTTATCATTGAAAGTGATCCTTATCTTTATTTTACGGATAGTAAAGCGAAAATGAAGTTAAGAATCAAATCCACCGCTTCATCAAAGTCTACTCAACCGTCATCATCAAATTCTCTGGGTCCGTCTCCATCCAAATCCCGTGTCACATCTCCATCAAAGAGCACTGCTTCTCAGAGAAGGAGTACTCGTAGTCAAGAAATATGTACAACCGAACCACCCACGAAAAAAACCAAACGAAAGGCCGAGACCAACTTGCGAAGTTGTCGTCTAGTCCACCCAAGACTAGTAGTAAGTTGGTTGGCAAAGTTAAGCATGAGAAGGGAATTGTGGTAAGTAGCAAGCAACCTCGGTGGAGTTCTTTGCAGAAATATCCTTTGTATGTACTTTGTTATTCTACTTTTATTTTTGTTTGTTATTTAGATATTAATATGTTACTTTTCGTGTTATTTTTGATGCTCTCCTGTTATTTTGCTATTATTCTGCTGCTTTTGCTTATGTTATCTTAAATGTTTTAATGCATTGTATATTTTTCCCCCTTTTTGTGTGCACAAAGTCTTCGATCCATTTACTAGCTTTGTCGGCTGCTTTTATTTTCAAAGTTATTGAAGCCCTCATCGAGGAGCAGGAAGGAGGTGTTAGGGAAATGGGATTCGGGGTTTACTTGAGTTGAAGCTTTCTTCCCTCCCCATATCATGTTAGGAGTTTATATATGCTTTTAGGAGTGGGAAGTATTTTGAAATATCTGAAACGGAGAAGTTCGAGTTATTGAGATGATGTGCACGATGTGTTTGGTTTACCAAATTTCAGTGCGAAAGTGGATTTGGTTATTCTTGGGTTTCCAGTTTGCAGACGCCGAAGGAGAAGCTTTGAAGCGTGCTTGGCGTGAGAAGTATTGTATCGCCAATAACAAAAGTGGGATACCACTTAACAAAGCTCGGAGACCGACTAGAGTCTTTGGTTGCGGACGATGAGTTTAAGAAGACTTTTGTTTCGCTTGCCATGTCGTGTTTCCTTGCTCTGTGTCGGGTTATGTGATTGATCTTAGACTTCTAAGCGCTGTGGAAGATGTTTCTAGGATCAAGGAACTTAATTGGTGTCGATTTGTCTTCTCGGACTTGGTGACTTACGTGCGTGAAGCCCTTATCGGGAGGAAAAATATTCGTTGTAGTGTAGTGTTGTTGGCTATCACCTATTTTCACCGTTATTTCTTTAGCGGTGATCGGGTGAATAATGAGCTACCGCTCATTAAACATTGGGATTTTAAGTCTTTCAATGAGAGGTTGCGAGTGTGTGAGGTACCTTTGGTGCTCGGGCACGGGGGGCGTTGGGCGTTGCTTTCCCATTGTCTCGCCTAAACATCGTTGGCTCTGGTCAACGTACTCAACGTCGATGTCTTGTTCGGATCTACGATGATATTCTTACGGATGAGCAAGTACAGTCCGCGTGTCGGCGTAAGCACTGTTTGATTGTTTTTAACGAATCATTCTAAAATGTTATTCGTTATTGTCTTCAAGCATTAGTTGTCATCGCTATTATTTTACTATTATTCCCTTTGTTATTCCTCGGTTTTCCTCTTGTCATTCCACTTTGTTATTCTAATTTTCATTCCATGTGTTACTCCTTTGTTATTCTCTTTGTTATTCTACTACTACTCCTTTGTTATTTATTTTTTCTTTGTTAGTGTATTGTTATTCCTTTGTTATTTTATTACTTCTTTGTCATTCTACTATTAATCCCTTTGTTATCTATTTTCTTTGTTAGTGTACTATTATTCCTCTGTTATTCTACTATTATTGCCTTTGTTTTAAGTAAAATTTTGGGATTTTAACTTGACGGGATGTTCATCAACTTATCTTGCTTAATGAGAGGGACTCTCGATTTTATCGCCGATACTTGGAAAGGCGGAACTTATAAAGTCGAAGATGATGAAGAAGACCCAGGCTATCGTCAAGAACCTTTGCTAAGTTGCCTGACCAAGTAACCCAACGAGTGCTAAAGAAATCACAATCAAACGATCGAGAAAAAGTTGGTTGTGAAGGGTCAAAGAATTTGGTTGCCACCCCATCTTTCTTCACGGATCAAGTTATCCGTGAGCTGGACGAACGGGTAAAGCATGTATTGGCTATGCAAGTGGCCAATAAATCACGATTAACTGTTCCTGAAGAACCAGCTTCCAAAAAAGCTAGACATGAAGATGTCATCATTGAACCCCCATCATTTAACCTGTTTTCTCAATTCTATGAGGAGTGTGTCGTCTTTGTCGGATGTGTAGCCGACTATATCGAAAAGAAGGGTGTATTTGAAAAGAAGGGTGTTGAACATAGTCTGTCATTCAACAAAGTGCAAAGGTGGGGACTCCACAATTGTCACCACTCGGTTTAGATTCTATTACGACGGATATCGTGCGACATTGGTTTCGTTATGGAGAGCCGGTGATGTCGGTGAGAAAGTAGTTGATGTTGGGGATATTACCATTGGCGTGGAGGATGTTAACAATGATGTGGAGGACGTTAACATTCAAGTTGAAGACTATCTTGTTGATAATCCGCCGGAGGACGTGCCTAATCTTTGTTGAGTGTACACGGTAGAGGTTCAAGCAATCAAATTCCAAAGACGATGCTTGTTTGCACGAGACGGAGGTGACGGATACCAGGTGCGACATTCCATTGCGTAATGACACTCAGCATTCCACTCAAATTGGCAGTGAAGCATTCGTGACTGCAGAAGAGGAGGTAGCGGATGTGGTGATGTCTTGTCATGCAGACTTGTTGCTTGGGGCTGCGTCTGAGATAGATAAATCTGATAAATAGGATTCCGAGGTTGTGTCGGGGGCTGGTACTGTTGTTGGTGAGGCTGTCCGAGAGGACAATGGCATTGCTGGGTTGAATGGTCCTACTATCTGTACAAGTTATTTGTTGCACTCTGCTGCACATGAGGAGCTACTGTTGTCTGTTGTGCCTCAGAATTTCGGATGCACCTATGATTGTGGTCCTGTGGCTCCTCAGCTAGTTGTCCTGTCAAAATCAATGATAACGATGGGACATGTTTTCAACCACTATTGAAGCGGAAAGAGGTTGCAGACTACTGCTTCTTGAATGATCATAACATTTCGCAAGGGTAAGAGCTTGTTTTTATTGTAAAAAATTTCGGCTTTCTGTTTAATATATTATACTGCTTTTTGTTCTTCAAAAATATATTCATGTGACTCTTATTTTGCCTGTTTATTCGGTTTTGAAGGGAGAATCTTGTCACTTGGGGTGTGGACAGTTACCTGAATCGTGAGGATATGGAATCGATGGTTCCAGATACAATGATAATGCTTGGTGTTGTCAACTGGTGGTCCCTCTTTCTGAATGATACTTGTATAAGAGGAAGCCCAAGTCGACTTTTCTTTGGGATGGGTGCAACGGTTAGTTATTCTATCTTATCATTTCTTTTACTTTATTTTTCATTTTTGCATCACGTTTCAACTCTTTATCTCCACTTTTTGTTTAGTATCCATTGCGGCGACTTTGTATGCCGTCGAAAGATGATAAGGCTTCCAGGAGTGATTTATGTGCGGAAGTCAAATTGTCATTTACAGTCTTTGTCAATAACAATAAGAGAGAGTGTGATCTTACTTCTGATATGGTATGTTTTCTGTATTTTGTGTGTTTTCTACTACTATTTTCTTTGTTAGTCTACTATTTACTCTTTGTTATTCTTTTGTGTTTTGCTTTTTAAAAGAACCACATAATTAGTAACAATTTTTTTTGGCCAAATATTTTCCGAGATTTTCATCCCAATTCTTTTGCATGAGCACTTTAGCTGTTTGTGCATCAATTTCATTGCGAAGAGGGTTGAATATCTTGATAATGTATTTCAAGAGGCGATGTTTGCTGATGATCAACAGGCGTGTGTACGTTTGGTGTATTGTCAAACTATTTGTAAGTCATTTATTGTGTTTAATTTTCTCTTGGTGTTTAGCCTAGTTTGTTTAAGTATTGTTAGTAATTATGTTTTTTTTTTTTCCTTTTTTAAAAAAAGGTGAACTTGATGTCGATTTCTGGTCCACAAAGGAGTTGCCCGAGGTGGGGAGGTTAAAGATTATAAAATTGTCAACGTCCCTTTTACGGCAAACGGCTGCGATTGAAAATTTGGACTGCGGTGTATATACGATGTTGCACATGCTCTTTTACCGTGGAACTGTTTTTGATTGTGAGTTGGGTAATTCTGATTCAAGAGCCCTTTCTGTATTTGAGATCGTTGCCTTGTTGGTGTGTCTCGATATGAACGAGTCCGGGGAGATGTGTTGAAAAGTTTGGAGGAGTTGAACAAGACAAGAAAGGAAACCCTGAGTGTGCTTGAAGAGAGACGGCGTATTGAGGATGCGGAAAAGAGGGCTTCTCAAAGCGGTAAGAAACGTCGTGGTTCCGTGAGTAGGTGAAAAAATGTTGGTAAGAAGGTTAAGACGTCGAGCCTGTTGTCGAGCCCGTCGCTTCTCCTCTGTCATTGACAACACTAAATTCTCTAGAAATACCCCCTACCGCCAGCCGTCAAGTGGGAAGCGGGGGTGTGGGTAGCCCCGTGAGTCCAAAGTCGGCTTTGGGTAGTCGTAAAAGGGTAAGGCAGACGGTATTTACTGGGTCAGGTTGCTCTATGGATTGCGGGTCAGAGGACAGTAGGTTTGTTGCGGTGTTGGAGTTGTTTCGGAAGAACAAAAAACAGTTCTCTAAGATGCTGAAGGTGCGGAAGCAAGTGGTGGACTTTGTTCTTCGTGAAGACGCTCAGTTGAAAGAAGAGTATGTGTCGATTTTTATTTCTTTGATTGTGGTGTTCTGTTGAGTTAGTCTTTTGTTTCCCCTTTGTTAGTCTTTGTTAATCTCTTTGTTATTATCTTTGTTATTTTCTCAACCTAGTGAGTCGTCTAATTCCACTAGTTAGTTCCTTTTTGTTATTCTGTTTGTTATTGAATCGTTATTCTCTTTGTTATACCACTATTATTCCGCTGTTAGTCCACTGTAATCCCACTGTTAATTCCCTTTTGTTATTCTGCTGTTATACCACAATTATTCCGGTGTTATTGTTCTGTTATTGAACTGTTATTCTGCTGTTATACCACTGTAATCCCAGTGTTCTCATCATATGTTATTTTTTGTGAATGCAGGGAGATGTTAGTGTTGTACAACGACGACGTCGGCGTGTTTTTGGATAAGGGGGATATTGTTTCCATTGTAGATGCAGTTGCTATGATGACAACAAGAGTAGTTGATGTTTGGTCGGTTCTTTTGAATTCGTTGGAGTTTGAGGAACGTTCAGAACCAAGCTCAATGTTTTTCGGAGTTCGTCATATGGTATTTTGTTTTTTCCTTTGCTATTTTGCGTTATTACCTACAGATTGACTCACAAGTATTGATATAAAGTTAACACTTGTGCACTATTTTTGGTTGTTTATGCTTTCTGTTTTGAAGGATCCTCTTTATTCACTCTTAGAGAACTTTGATTCCTCAAGTCCTCTTGACGGTCCGGGTAAGAAGCTGTTGGCATTCTGGAATGTGTTTTTCGATTCCTGCAATGGAAGATGTCTTCTGAACTCCGACCTTGTGTTTGTGCCGATTCTGTACAATGATCACTACTCTTGTTTCTGCATCAACTTTTTGAATGAATCGATTGATATTTTGGACAACATGACTCACGATTCCAAGCAAATAGCGATTACGGAAGATTGGCGAGATTGTGGCAAACTATATGCATGTTTTTATGGAGGGTCATAATGTTCAAGTCCGAAGATTGCCGCAATTTGAAATCGTTGATGTGCCTTTTAAATGGAAAAAGAAGGAAGCTGCTGAATTCGAGTCGGGGTGTTTCTTCTTTGTACACGATGGCGGAATATGGTGGAAGCGTGTTTGAGTGCAATCTTCACAAGCAAGATTGCTTGTCGAAGCTTCGTGTTGAAATGTCGGCTTCCCCGATCTTGGCGGATATTAATCTTCATAGGCAAGTAGTTCTTGACAAAGTGACGGCTTGTGAGATCGAAAGGTCAAGGCGTTGGGTTTGGCGGCGACAAGGAACAAGTTGCGAAGTGCCCCCGAAGTGCAACCCCAATCATCTGCTTTGGTAGTGAAGAGTCGGCATCGTCATGAATGCGGTACCTTTGAATGTTGTGTATCCAGGGAAGTCGGACTAAGTTAGTGTAAAGCGTGTTGTTAAACTATTATTAGTGTCTTTGTTATTATCTTTGTTATTCGTATAATTACTAGTTTATTGTCTTTGTTATTCCCGTATTACTCTAGTGTTATTCCAGTGTGTACTCTAATTTAATTGAGTTTTCATATTACTTGTACTTTTTTTCAAATACCATCCATTTTTACTCTAATCCCCTTTGTTATTCTACTGTTATTCGGGATAATGAGCGGTTTGTTGTCTTGTTATTGCACAATTAGTCTCTGATTATTTTAGTCTAATTAAGCTTTCTTATTACCTTTGTTTTCTAGAAACACTATCCATTTCTATTCAAGTGTAAATTTAGTCAAGTGTAAAAGCGTGGTTTAGGTGCGTTTTTGCGATGTTATTCTACCATTATTCTGCATTATTGCGGTATTACTCGCATAATAAGCGGCTACTCTCTTTGTTATTGTACTATTAGTCTACACTTATTCTCAACTTTGTTATTCCACTAGTTTAATTAAGGTTTACAAACACTATCCAATTTCTACGAAGAATATGCATTTTCTATTCAATGTCAATGGTTTTTTTCTCAATTGTGATTCTATTGTTATTGCACCGTTATTCTTCTGTTATTGCACTATTATTCCGCATAACAAGTAGTTTATTCTCTTTGTTATTGCAAGTATTATTCCACAAAAGGACTAGTTTATTCTGCTTGTTATTCCACTTTGTTAGTCCAAGCATTATTTTGTTAAAACTATTCATTTTTATTCAAGTGTAAATTTAGTCAAGTGTAAAAGCGTTAGTGGTTTAGTTTGCTTTTATTACCTTTGTTATTCTACCATTATTCTCACTTTTATTATTGTAGTATTATTCGCATAATTAGCGAGTTACTATCTTTGTTATTGCACTATTATTCTGGCAAAGACTTCCGTTATTCCAACATTACTTAAAAATAGTAGTAAATAGCACTTAAAGATAGTACTTACATAATAAACATTAACGTTCTAAAATATTAAAGCCATTATTTTTAAAGCAATAAATATTTTAAACATATTTAAAAGCAGCAGCCCTGGACCATCATCGTTAGATTTTTATATCTTTATTCTATTCTCTCGAGGCTGCGCGCCGGTCCTTGGACAGTGCTCTCAACTTCCACCGACTCATCCTCAAAAGGGTTTTTGTACGCTTCCATAAGTTCCATGGCTTTGGAACCTGGTGTCCAATGGCGAGATTGAAATATCGGCTTGATGTAATACTTCCTCGAGCATTCACACCAAAGCAATGAATTGATTGTCCATGTCGGCTTCCGTGTAGTTCCTATTTTTCTTCTCCTTCAATTTGTCTACGCATACGTTCATTTTAAAGTTCAACAACCTTCAATTTGTGCCTTTACTGTCGACCTCTCTTATTAAGGCCTCTTCACGGGTTTCTGCTGCCTCTAAATTTATCCTTGTGTCGATCAACTCTATCGTGAGGGACTCTATCGTCCGTTTGGCTTCATCGATTTCCTGCCTTGTCGGGGACCTTCGGCTATCGTCGATTCGTCACTCATCCTGCAAAGCATTGGAAGTATGAAACTTTTTGCATTATAAAAAGATGTTTAAAATATTTCAACCAAATTAAAAGCAAACCAAAGCAGAAGAAAGAGAATTACCTTTTTCAAAGCATAGAGTATAGTGTGAGATAAGAAAAATAAACATCATAGAAAAATAAAGAATAGAAAGATAAGAAATTACCTTTTTGCAGAAGAGATAAAGTTTTTTTTGAATGGACTTTTTGATGTGTGTGTGTTTGTTTTTTCCTCGAAGTAGCGAGTATTTATAGGGGCTTGAGGAATAGAAACAGTTTTTTTACGTAATCAAGTATAGAAAGATAAGAAATTACTGTCTACCAACAAAAAAAAAAAAAGATAAGAAATTACCTTTTGCGGAGGAGATGCGAGTTTTTCTGGAATACAAACAGTTTTTGTGCTTATTCGGTGTGTGTGTGTTTTTTTTAAAAACCACGCAATAGCTTGATATTTATAGGGGCTTGGGGAATATAAACAGTTTTTCTGTAATTATATTAGATTAGGTTAGGTAACTGTTTTTAATAAAATCTGAAAAGTGGAAGCGCTTTTTATAAATATTACTAATCTGTTATTATTCAACTATTGTTGTAGTGTGTAATTGCGATTTTTTATTTTTGTGGGTGGTTTGTGAAAAACAATGGATAATATTAACCAAAAAAATTAAAGTAACTAGTATTTAATTCTCATATAATGTATGTCTCACTTTATTATCTAGAAGATACATTTTAGGTTAAAATGTAATTCAAACAATGACAACTAGTAAAAGTCTTTGACATTTTTAGGCGAGGTCTTCATCGTAGTCATTTGTCTTTTTGCGTCTCTTTTGTCTTTGTTAGTTCATGCATCGATTCATATTCTGCAATGTGTGCTTAGTATTTAGTGAGCTACATTAATAGGAGAATAGCGATAGAATAACATTAATAGCGAGTAGAATAACAACACATTAATATCGGAGAATAATAGTAGACTAAATATAGCTACTCTCTTTTATTATTTGCGGAACACTATCCATTTCCACAAAGAATATCCATTTTCTATTCAAAAATAACAACACATTAATAGCAGAATAGCAGTAGAATAACACAACAGCAGAGAGAATAGCGAGTAACACGGGAATAATAGGGGAATAACAGTAGAATAAAAGGATAACATATTCCTGCAATTTTTGTTAGTTCATGCATCTGATTTATATTGCTGCAATTTTTGCTTAGTATTTAGAAGCTACATTAATAGCAGAATAGCAGTGGAATAACATTAATAGCAGTAGAATAACAACACATTAATAGCAGAATAGCAGTAGACTAAATTTAGCAGCTACTCTGCTGTTATTGCAGACACTATCCATTTCCACAAAGAATATTCGTTTTCTATTCAAAAATAACAACACATTAATAGAAGAATAGCAGTAGAATAACACAACAGCAGCAGAATAGCAGAGTAACACAAGAATAATAGGGGAATAACAGTAGAATAAGAGGATAACATTAGAATAATAGGAGAGTATTAGTCCAGATTCATACCTCTTCAGTTTCTGATTCTTCTTTATTATCGTCATCAGAAGGGGGACTTTCAGCAAATGGAAGAGTACAAGTTCTACTGTTGTGGTTCACCCACTTCTTGCAGTTACCGCATCTTCGCTTCCTCTTTTGTTGCTTGGTCTTGGCCTTTTCTTTGGAGGACCTTAATCTTTTGCCACTGCCCTTATTCTTGGCCTTGTTTGGCGGTCGAAGGTCAATATCATTTGAAGCTGTGATGCCTAGAAGAGCCTCGATTTCCTGGTTTTTAGTCTTCGGTTCACTTGGTCCTGTGATGTTCTCCCTGAACTGTGTCAGGATTTTCTGCAGTTGCTTCATGTGTTTAACCGTAGCATAACTGTCCATCACCCCGACAGTTGCATAAATCTCAGACCAAACCTTTGACATCTCAGCTTTCTTGATGTCAGCTTCATCAATCTCTTCTATCACCTTTCCATTTTCCTCTCGGACTACTGGCCTGTAGGATTTCTTTGTCCATCGAGCCAGGACATAAGGGTCGGGTATCTGTGGACCGCCTACCATTCCACACCCACGATATATGGCGACACACAATGCCATGCCTCTCAAACAGACTTACATGCACATTTGCTCTCGTTAGTTTTGGTGTTAAATTCAACTCGGAAGCTCCTGTGCTTGAGTCCATCACAAACGTCATGGTACTCCCTTTGCCCTAGTGTTGTCAAACCCCGACCCCCATGCCGCATATGGCATGTTTGGCTTCATTCTGAAAGTCCGCAAAGATAGGATGGGTGTAGACAAGTGAGGCATGCATCTCTACCTTCATCGGCCCTACTTTCTCGAGCATACTATGTTCATTGGCATTATCCACGCTCCTTTGTGTATGCCTTTGCTGCTCTATTGCGGAATTGTACCTCATCCAGAACTCGACGAGGGTTCCAAAATGGCTTTCAAACCGCTTGAAATAGTTGTTTGAACTTTCGGATCTCTCGGGTTGTGCAACAAACAACCTAGAGGCAGATCCCAAAAGTATCCGGTATCCACTTTTGTCGATTGCAAAGACATACTTCAACCACCGGTTGCTTTCCATACCACGGGCTTCAATAATGATTTTCGATTCTGTTCAAATTAAATGCTGGCTCGAGGTCGACATCCCACACAACGGCATTTATGTCGGTCATAAATTCCGTATCATTGCAGATTGCCCTTCCCACTTTCTCAGGCATTTTTCGCATGATATGCCACATGCGAGACTTGTGTGTGAGAATGGTTGAAGACATTTGGGCGGGCTTTTTTTAATTCCAGGGCAGTCTGTAATTACACATTGAGGTTCTTTCTTTGCCCCATTGCTTGAGGAATTTTTTAAAAATCAACTCAAATGAATGCGACTCTCGAAGTCAAGTAACCCAGCTGCAAAAGTTACCGTCTTCTTGTTGTGGTCTACTCCGGTGAAGGGATTAAACACCATGAAATAATTGTTTGTCCCATAAGTAGGGTCAAACGAGATCGTGTCTCCATATAACTTGTAGTTGTTTATCCCTTCCTTATCAGCCCAAATAACCTTCGTCAAGCATTTGTTCTCATCCGATCATAAGCAAAATAGAACCCCTTTGTTTATTGACATTTTGAAATGCCCAATGAACATTTTAGCATCGTTATCCCCAATGTAACACTTGATATTTCGTTTGAAGTTTTTGAAGTCTAGCAAATTGGCACCGATATTCTGATAACCATTTGAGTATTCCTTGAGAATTCTGAAGCTCAATGTTGGACCTATGTTGAGCTTAGTATGATCAATTATGGTCCTCTTAATGTAGTCATGGACGTCCCTTGAGAGCTTCTGGAACTCCCTGTTTTGTGAGTAAAGAGAGTGATTGTGAACGTCTACAAAGACATCCACAATATACCCAGCCGGTCTGTCGTCTGTTTTGTCACGAGTTCTCAACCTCATGTGCGCCTTGCAGCCACACCTTGTCAGAGCATGCTTCTTTGGTTTGTCTAATTTGTCGCTCTTTTTCTCTCTGTACTCAAATTACCGGCTTCGTGATTTGTTGCTTCAAGTCGCAGTTTTCTTTTCATATCCCTATACCCCCTGTCATTCTGAGACCGGTGATTTTGACGCGACGCCCCCTTATATTGCGCATTTGTGTACCTTCTCACATCAAATCCAAGCCGGTGCATATATATCTTTGTAGAACTATCTTGCATCGTCAAGGTAAGAAAGAACATGCCATGTTTAGGCGTAAAATCACTCTCACGAGTCCTTACCCACGCTCGGTCCCCGGGTGTCTTCTTTGTAATGAAGAGTTGGAACAAACTCATCGTTTTCTTAAATCGAACAACAGGTTGGGCTGGTGTATATATTGTTATTAGAAGAATCCCCAATAGTTAAGGCTGCATTGTCTTCAACAATAGACAAGAGAAAGATCTGCGACGAGTAAATTAATATAATGAGTACGATCAAGTGGACAACAAAATCACAATAACATCACAATAACAGTAGCATGGGGGAGAGATCAACATTGCAATAATGTGACAATAATAAAGATGATGAAAAGAAGTGCGTAAAAGCAGGCGACAATCAATAACATCACAATAACACTAAATGTGTTTATCTTATGCTACTCTCTTATCGGTAGTATATTTTCACGCTCAAAGACAATAATATCACAACAATAGTAGCATAATATCGAATAAACAAAGATACAATAATATCAACATGTTTCTCTACTTTTTACAATAATAGTATAGTAATATCGAATAATAAAGATTACTCGATTCTACTTTTATTACATCTGAGATAATCTTTGTATTTATTATGTTACTCTTTTGCAAGGCATATATTTTCATGGTAGTCTTTGCACAATAATAGCACAATAATATTACAATAATATCACAATAACAATCGAATAATATAATCATGTTTCTTGTACGGTTACAATAATAGTACATTAATATCGGAATAAGATTCTCTTTTTCTCTCGTAATACAAGCCTTTGAAAGACAATAATATCGAATAACAATTTGAGAAACACATAGAAATCAATAATTGATTTATAAACACTCAGGCTAATAATAGTACATTAATATCGAATAACGAGTTCTCTTTTTCTACTCTAATACAAGCCAGGCAAAAGACAATAATATAGAATACAATTTGAGAAACACATAGAAATCAATAATTGATTTATAAACACTCGGGCTAATAATAGTACATTAATATCGAATAATGATTTCTCTTTTTCTACTCTAATACAAGCCTGTGACAAGACAATAATATCGAATAACAATTTGAGAAACACATAGAAATCAATAATTGATTTATAAACAACGGCGGATAAAGAGATAAGAATCAATAGAAGTATTACCTGTTTCCATATTTATTGTCGAGTTGATTTCTTCGCTAACATTGTTATTGATCTCGTTGTCCATCTTTTTACACTGAAGCTTGAGTAAAATCAAGTATTCAACTCGATTAAAATCAACGAATTTCACGAATTGTACATTAATTTCGAAAATACGATTGAATACACTAAAAATCAACGAATTTAGATTACCTGTAATTCGATTGCAGCTAAAAATCAACGAATTTGTGTAATCTTATTAGGTTTTTTATGAGTTTTGTATAGTCGACGTTCTGATTTTTGAGTTTTCTCTGTTTTTGATTTGTAGAGAGATGTAGAGAGAGAGAGAGAGAGAGAGAGAATATCATTAGAATGAGGTTTCTGTTTTCATGTTTCAGCGCTTTTGTATTTTTCGATTTTTCCTTTTTTTTTTTTTTTCTAATTTATCATTTAATCTCAGCCCTTGATTTCCCCAACTCACAACTCACCATAAGACCCCAACTCACGAGATCCCGCCTCTCTCTCTCTCTCTCTCTCTATATATATATATATATATAGAGTCCACCTAAATAGGTGAGTTCCTATGTCCTTATCTAAGCCTAGATCTTCTAAGATTGATGGTTGAGATTTGAAACTTCTAAACAACTTTTGGAACGAAACTTTAATGTACTAAAATTGAAACTTTAATCTGCGAATATAACTTTAATTCTTTACGATTGTAACTTTAATTTTTTAAAGTCATTTTGTAAATAAAAGTTAAAATTTAGGTATTTTTGAATATAACTTTAATGTTTTACAAGTGAAACTTTGATACTTAAAAGTGTAACTTTAATTTTTTTAGGCCATTTCTAATATAAAAATTTGAATTTATAAAATAATATAATTGTGACTAATTTATTTAACTGATTTTTGATTGTAACTTTAATGGTATATGAGTGTAACTTTAATGCTTAAAAGTGAAACTTTAATTCTTTTAGGCCATTTATAATAATAAAAAAATTGAATTTATTTAATAATATAATTGTGACTAAAATTTATTTAAGTTCACAAATTTATGAATGTAACTTCAATGTTTTACGAGTGTAACTTTAATGCTTAAAAGTATATCTTTAATTTTTTTAGACAATTTTAATTTGAATTATGTAATAATGTAATTATGACTAATATTTTTTTTAATTTCACTGATTTATGAATTAAACTTTAATGTTTTACAACTAAACCTTTAATACTAAAATTTGCACCTTTAATTTTTTTAGGCCATTTTTAGTTTGAATTATGTAATAATATAATAGGGACTAATATTTTTTTTAGTTTCACTAATTTATGAATAAAACTTTAATATTTTACGACTAAAACTTTAATGCTAAAAATTACAACTTTAATATTTTTAATCCATTTCTAATACAAAAATTTGTTTTTATGCAATAACATATTACAACTTTAATATGTTTATGTAACTTTAGTGCTAATTTATGAAACTTTATTCTCTTACGAGTGTAACTTTAAGCCTTGACGACGGTGTAACTTTATACTAATATGGTGATTTGGGATATAATAATTTGAATTTTCGTAAATTTAATGTAGTCCTTTCCGAGTGTAGTTTTAGTCCATGTCACTATAACATTAGCACTTTACGGGTGGAACTTTAGTCCATATCGGAGTAACATTAGTCTTAACCACCACTAATAACAAAAAAATACCTCCTTTGTCACCCCACCTGACACCACTACCGTCACCAACCACCACCAACCACCACGACTAGGGATGGCAACAGGTCGGGGCTCCAACCTAGACCCTTAGGGTCGGACCCTATTGGGTCGGGTCTGGGTCTGAAATTTGAGACCCTAATAGGTATGGGTCGGGTATAGGTCTCAATAAATTATTTCGGGTCCGGGTCTGATTTATGGGACCCGAACCCGACCCTTAGACCCGTAAAAAAAAAAATAATTCAAACACACACACACACACTGAGTCTTTGATAGACGAAATCTAATACTCCTAAACATCTCCATATCCCTCATTCTAAATCATTCTAAACATCTAAACATCATCTCCCTCTAATTTACTATCCCTAACAAATCAACTCCACCTCTCGCTCTACATCCCCACCTCTCGTTCTAACTTTAACTCCTAATTAAACCCCCAAATCACCAACCACAACATCGACGACGGCAACCACGAGAGGGCGACTGACGACTACGAGGTTGGCGACCAGATTTATGGGACCTGTGACAAACGTTCAGCGGCGAACATCCGGCAACAAGTTTGACGACGACGAGTGAATCCCTCCTCTTTAGGTTTTTTTATTCCTTTTTCTAATTCTTCAATTAATTTGTATGATTTTACTCTTTTTATTGTTCTTAATTTCATGGATATACTTGAAGAATTGAATTGAAATTGGTTTGAGAATTAGGGTTTGGTTTTTTGATCGCTTGTAGAAGTTCCTGACTTTAGACTTCATGGAATTAGTATTTGAATTGAAAAATCATACGGAGTACTTGTTTGAACTTTGAAGTGTAAATCCCTCATTTCTCAGGGATTATCAATGCAGAGGTGCTTCCTCAACCAGACCCGCGAGTAGACCCGGACCCGACCCAGACCCTTTGGGTATGGGTATGGGTCCAATAATTTTAGACCCTTTAGGGTCTCGGTTGGGTCCGGGTCCATGTGGTGGGGGCACGGGTCTGGTCCGGGTCTTGTCGGACCCGACCCATTGCCATCCCTAACCACGACGTCCCGCCGCAACCACCACCACACACCACCAGATCTGACCACCACCAAATAACAACGGCCATTGCATCACCCTCCCCGTCGCCATGTTGGTCATTTTCAATTAAAATTTCGATTAAATATGAAAGATCTCATATTTTTATTTGAAGATCTAAAATTTTCGAAACAAAAGATCAAAAAATGAGTAAATTTTATATAAAAAATGAAAGTTCTCATATTTTTATTTGTAGATCCGAAATTTTTGAAACAAAAGAGAGAAAAAGAAGGGGAGGGAGTCGACAGCGTGGTGGTTGTTCCACCTCTGACCACCACCAACAAAAACCCAAAAAAAAAAGCAAATCTGAAAAAAAAAACACGACAACTCCATCAACCACCACGGCGTCCCGCTGCAACCCAAAATATAAGCAAATCTGAAAAAAAAAAAAACACGACAAATCCACCACGGCCCATTAACCATCACCCACCACGACACCATTAACCACCACCTACTAAATCTGAAAAAAAAAGGAGAAACGAGGAGGCGACGGCCTGACCCTCCACCCCCATCGCTTCACCACCCCCACACATGCAAACAAAAACAACAACCACTCCTTTTCTCAGATCTAGAAAAAAAAAAGAGGCAGCAGAAGAGGATAATAGGCAGTGGACGTGGCGGCGTCGACGTGGTTGTGGCTGTGTGTCAGCGTTGTTGTTGTCGTCGGTGGGGGATTAGAGGTGTGTCCACGTTGTTGTCGTCGGTGGTTGTGGTGAGGCGTGGCTATTGTGGGTGTTGTTGCCAGGGTTTGGTGCTATCGTCGGGGTTGGTGAGTTGGCCGGAGAGAGATGGGACGGACAGAGATCGGACAAAGAGAGAGAAAAAGGGAGGAAGAGAAAGAAGTGAGAGGCAGTGAAATAGGATAGTTATGGTTTTGTAGGGTTTTATATAGGCCCTTTATTTTCAGATTTAATCTTAGCCTTATATTTTGTCATAATATAATGACCAAAATTAGAACATATGGACTCAAATAAGGAGGGTGGACTTAGTTGAACCTAATTCTCTCTCTCTCTCTCTCTCTCTATATATATATATATATATATATATATATATATATATATATATATATATATATATATATATATATATTAGAGTTCTAATGAGTCCATCATATGCCATTGAGTCTCTAAGTCCCTCTAAGAGCCATTGGATGGACTCAATGGATGGTTGAGATGAAATTAATTAAGGGCTATTAAAAAGAAAAGGAAAAAAATGTGGATGGTTGGATTGAGATGGATGGTTAAGATTGAAAATAACCAAAAAAAATTATCACTAATCAAATTTCTATACACTAATTAATTTTTCTTTTCTCTCTCTAGCCCCTAATTAATCAGTTTTGAGTTTCAGATTTCAGGAGTGTAAATGTAATGTTGTATGAATTTTACAAGTGTAACTCTAACATTTTACGAGTGTAAATGTAATATTTTAAGAGTGTAAATTTGATTTTTTGTGACGAAAATTTTGAATTTATATATTTTAGCATTTTACAAGTGTAAATTTGATGTTTTACGAGTGTAAAATGTAATATTTTAAGAGTGTAAATTTGATTTTTTGTGACGAAAATTTTGAATTTATATAATTTTAACATTTTACAAGGGTAAATTTGATGTTTTACGAGTGTAAATGTAATATTTTAAGAGTATAATTTTAAATTTTTTGTGACGGAAATTTTGAATTTATATAATTTTAACATTTTGCGAGTGTAAATTTGATGTTTTACGAGTGTAAATGTTATATTTTAAAAGTATAAATTTGATTTTTTGTGACGGAAATTTTAAATTTTTATAATTTTAACATTTAACAAGTGTAAATTTGATGTTTTACGAGTGTAAATGTAATATTTTTAGAGTGTAACTTTGATTTTTTGTGACGGAAATTTTGAATTTTTATAATTTTAACATTTAACGAGTGTGAATTTGATGTTTTACGAGTGTAAATGTAATATTTTTAGAGTGTAAATTTGATTTTTTTGGTGACGGAAATTTTGAATTCATATAATTTAACATTTTACGAGTGTAACTTTGATATTTTACGAGTGTAAATGTAATATTTTAAGAGTGTAATTTTGATTTTTTTATGACGGAAATTTTGAATTTCTATAATTTGACATTTTACGAGTGTAACTTTGATGATTTAAGAGTGTAAATGTAATACTTTAAGGGTGTAAATTTGATTTTTTAGGCAATTTTCTATATAAAAATTTGAATTTATATAGTCTTAACATGTTACAGAGTGTAAATGTGAAGTTTTACGAGTGTAAATGTAGTATTTTAAGTGTAAATTTAAAGGTCTACGAGTGTAACTTTGGTCCTTTACGAGTAAAACTTTAGTCCGACTACCAACAAACACACTACTACAGATACAGGCTATAACAACGGTTAAAAACCGTTGTTATATAAAAAAGCGGACGTTGTTAAAGCGTCTGTTGTAAAAGGTTTTAACAACGATTGGTTTTCTTAAGGAACCCGTTGTTAAAACTATTAACAACGGGTTTAAGTATAAAAACCCGTTGTGGAAAGTGTGACTCAATTTTGGGGGGAAAGTTATAACAACGGGTTGTAATATACAAAACCGTTGTTATAACTAAAGACAACGGGTTGTTTCTCAATAACCGTTGTTGTTTGTTTTTAAAAAATAAAATAAAAATAAAATTAAATATTACTAGATGCATGCATAATTACGGCCCGTTATAATTCCGATGCATGCATTATTACTGTCATCCCTGTGCATATGAATGGACAATATGGAATGAGAAGGGTTATAATAAGATTTGAAGCAGCAGAGAGCGATATGATGATAATTATGGCACAACTTCCTAACATATATTAATTAAAAAACAACTCAAACCACACATTACTTAGAATAAATACATGCATTATCTCAACTACCATTCCATTATCTCACTATCTCCAAACCCTAACTGCTAAAACAAACTCCAAACCCTAATTAATATTTCAAATAAACTCCAAACTTCATCAACAAAATGAATGATATCATCCTTAAGACTCTTACTATGATCGAGAACAACAACAGTTCCATCCGCCGGTTGCTCCACATTGAGGACAGTCTCAGGAGCTACCTCTTGGATGCTCGATCCGTACTCAAGGACGCCAAAAAAGATGGCTTGACAGAGCAGCAGTTGTTGCAGCTATATGATGATATATCAACTGCTGAACGGAACCTCCAAATAACTAAGGAGGAGAGGACGGATATCATAGAAGAGAATAAGACTCTCTATGAAAATATAAGAATTGCATTTTTATTAATGTAATTTTTTTTAATTTATGTATATATATATATATATATATATATATATATATATATATATATATATATATATATATATATATATATATATATATATATATATATTAATTAAGTTTATCATGCATTCCTCTCTATCATCTTGCTTCTTCTTTGTTTTATTTTATTTAATTTGTTTTACTAGCTAATTAAGCGAATAATACTTAGAGAAATAACATAATGATCGATAAAAACACATACATGCAAATGAAATAATTAGAAAAAGAAAATAATAACGATGAAAGACGATGAAACCAACAGTGACGGCGAGATTTACCTAATAATTAGAGAAAGTAAGAGACGATGAAATCAACAGTGATGGCGAGATGATAAAGCGACGATGAGAAAGAGAGAAAGAGACGATGAGAAAGTGTGTGTTTTGTGTTTGTGTCTGTTTTTGTCTGTGTTTGTGTTTGTGTTTGTGTTTGTGTTTGTGTTTGTGTTTGTGTTTGTGTTTGTGTTTGTGTTTGTGTTTGTGTTTGTGTTTGTGTTTGTGTTTGTGTTTGTGTTTGTGTTTGTGTTTGTGTTTGTGTTTGTGTTTGTGTTTGTGTTTGTGTTTGTGTTTGTGTTTGTGTTTGTGTTTGTGTTTGTGTTTGTGTTTGTGTTTGTGTTTGTGTTTGTGTTTGTGATTGTGTTTGTGTTTGTGTTTGTGTTTGTGTTTGTGTTTGTGTTTTGTGGCTGTAGCTGATCTGTGTTTGTGTGGTTTATAGTATGGAAAGTATTGACAACGGTTGTTAAACAAAAACCGTTGTTAAAACGTTTTAACAACGGTTGTAAAACAACAACCGTTGTTAAATAAGTTTTAACAACGGGTTTCAAAAATAACCGTTGTGATTACTTTTCACTAACTTTGCGCCAATTTTGCGCCAAATTATTAACAACGGTTGTGCATGTTTGACCCGTTGTTAAAACTTATAACAACGGTTATATAACCATACCCGTTATAATTAATTTTAGTAAAATTCGCGCCATACATTCTACAACGTCTATTGTGATTTTCGTGAATAAGCGTTGTTAAAGGGGCGTTGTAGTTGCTTGGATTTGTAGTAGTGACACCACCGCCGTCGTCCTCCACCACCAACTCATATCCACAAAAAATATGAGTGCAAATTCATATAATTTTTACGAGTGTAAATGTAAAGATATACGAGTGTAAATGTAAAGAAATATGTAAAGAAATATGAGTGTAAATGTAAAGAAATATGAGTGTAAATGTAAAGAAATATGAGTGTAAATCTGAAAAATGCGTTTAAATGTAAAGAAATATGAGTGTAAATGTAAAGAAGTACGATTGTAAATGTAAAAAAAATATGAGTATAATAAATATATTTATTAGATCTGGGTTTGAATATGAATAAAATCGGCTTAAATATAAACAAACACCCACAATAAACCAAACTTGGTTTAAAAAATAAAATAAAAAGAAAATACTACAATGACTTAAAAACAAACCAAACTTGGATCTGAAAAAACAGACCAACGAAACCAAACTTGAACACAAAAACACACCAAAGAAAAAACAAAAACAATAAAGAAAAAACAAAACACAGTCAACGACAACCCAATAAACAAAAACAATAAAGAAAAAACAAAAACAACAACACAAACACCATCAACGACAACACAAACACCATCAACGACAACTGTGTTATTAACAGTAGATCTGAGTTTTAAAAAAAAAAACGAGTTGATGTGGAGGGAGTGTCGGGTCGTGTGTCGTGGTGGTAGTGGAGGGCGGCAGCAGCACCGTCGATGACAACAAAAAAACCATCGACAATGACTAGATCTGGCGTGCGTCGTTATGGTGGTGTGCGTCTTGGTGGTGTGCGTCGTCGTGAGTTTTCCTTTTTTTGTGGTTGTAGATCTGGTGTTGGGGAGGGTGGTTGTGGTGGTTGGTTATTTTCAAGGTGGTTGTGGGAGACGGACATCGGAGAGGAAGAGAGGAGCTGTCGTTGGTGTATGGTGGTGAGCAAGGTGGCAGAAAGAGGAGGGTTTGTGGCTGGTAGTTGTGGCGGGCTGTGGTGTGGTAGGTGGTGGTGATTTCGGGTGGGATTTTGGTAGTGATTTATTTTTCTAAAAATTTTGAGTTTTTTGGATTTTAGAGAGATGAAGGGATGTGAATTGTGTGAGATGAGTGAGAAGTGAATGAAAAAATAAATTATATATAGTGGATTAATGTTTGATTATTGTGGATTAGTAAGGTAGCGAGAGAGTGAGTGTAATTAACCACTAATCCCTTGTTTTTTGGCTTCAATCTCAGCCTCTCATCTCATCTTTTCAATGGCCATAAAGAGGACTTAGGGACTCAATAAATTTGGGTGGACTCATTTGATCTCTTCTATATATAGAGTTAAGATCCGGTGAGTCCACCTATATATTTGAGTCCATGAGTCCATAAAACAAGATCACACACTATACAAAACAATATCACGAATTTTTTTTTTTCAATTTTTTTTTCAATTTTTTTTTTCGAATTTTTTTTTTTTCAAATTTTTTTTTTCGAAAAAGTTTTTGTTTTTTGGGTGTAAGCTGTGATATTGTTTTGTATAACGTGTGATATTGTATTACAAAACAATATTACGATTTTTTTTTTGAATTTTTTTTTGAAAAACTTTTTTTCTCAGCTGTGATATTGTTTAGTATAACGTGTGATACTGTAAGCTGTGATATTGTGTAGCATAACGGGTGATATTATATTACAAAACAATATCACAATTTTTTTTTAGTATAAGCTGTGATATTGTTTAATATAACGTGTGATATTGTATCAATGACTCACAGACTCAAAAAGATAGGGTGGACGCATGTGATCCTAATTATATATATATATATATATATATATATATATGTGTGTGTGTGTGTGTGTGTCGGGATCTGGTGAGAACCACTAGTATAATGGGAACCATAAGAACCACTATTGTATCTAATATTAATACGGACGACTGTATTTCATGAAATTAACGCCCTTCCTCCAAACCTTCTATCTCCGTCATTTTCCAATTTTCCTTTATCTCTCATCTTTTTTTCTCTCTCTTCGATTATCAACATCTTCGACAACACTAGCTCTTTCTTTCTCTACGATCGATCGTTACATACTCAACGATCAATCTCTTCAACGATTTACCAATTCGACGCTACTTCAATCAATGGAGCCTGTTAATTCGAGGTAAAATTTCGAAATTGATGATTATTTTGTGAAATTAGCGTTTATATTTTGATCTCTTTGTAATTTAATAATTTGTTGATAAAATTAGTTGAATTTAGGGTTTGATTATCGTGTTATATTGTTCGTTAAATTAGGTTTAGATTAATTTTTTTGATTCGTCGATTAACTTTTGAAATTGAAGAATTATGCTTGTGAAATTAGGGTTTCGTGAATTAGATTGGGGTAATTCAGAAATTAGGGTTGCAGAAATTCAGAAATTACCTAAATCTGTTGAAAACAAGAAATTGGGGAGTCAAATCATTAGATAGGTGCATGTAATTTCTTTTTATGTGCATTGAATTCCTGTTTATGTGCATTATAATTAGGGTTTCATGAATCAGTTTATCTTAATGTAGAAATTAGGGTTAGGAAAATTGAGAAATTACCTAAATTTGTTGAAATCATGAAATTGGGGATTGAATTCCGTGAATTAAATAGTCTTTACAATCGTCAAAATACTATCTATGTGCATCAAATGCCTGTTTAGACGCATCAAAATTAGGGCTTTATTTAATTTTCTGATATAGTGGTGTTATTCATAATTTAATTTTTTCCGTTTGTTGTTGCGTTGCAGCCATGAGCACTGTTCACTTACTTCTTCAAGTGTCATTAGAAATCAAGGAGCGATTGTTGAAGTAAATGCATCTCAGTCTATATCAGAAATATCTGCACTTGCAGTTGAATTTGATATTCCTGAAGTTGTAACTTCTGAATTTATTCAAGGTTCGATTCTACTCATCCTTTAAATTTTAATCATGAATATTTTTATACTTTTTTTAAATGGGCGACGATGTAGACTGTAGACTCGGTGTATATTATGACTAAACGACATTTTGTAATGTTAAGGTGTTAGCAAAGAACTAAAGGTTCTCTTTTGTTTCATGATTGTCTTTCTTGCAAAGGTGAAGAGTGAACCGTTTTTAGAGAGGGGGGGGGGGGATGAAAATAACGGGACTGTATATTAACCTCACTCAAACTGTTTATTAGGAAACAAGATTTTACCTAGTTCATGCATGTAGGAGGTAGCCTACTTGAATTACCAACATAAGATATTTCTTACTTTAATTTCATCACATATGCAGAGGAAGAAGAGGTAGAGGAGACATAAGTGTGGACACAGCCACCCGCGCCGCACGCACCCGCACGTTGGTTTCGAGGGGGCGACACTTCTCCCAAGGAACTCCGGCGCGAGGCCGATGCACGTTACGGGCCGTTACCGATTTCAAAGGCATTGAAACCAGTGAAAGGTTTGACAAGCTTGCATTTGTGGAGTCGCCACCAATTTTTATGGAAAATTGAAACCGTTTGAATACTTTGCGTCATGTCAAGACACAAAGTAGTGACATGAACACTAAGAAATTCGTTAGCCTTAGCGTTCTATGTCTAGAATGACTCTCGTGATGCCAATGAACACGGATGTTCATAGAGATCTTGAGTAAAGGGTGAGGGAGCGTAATAGGAAGCTCGTTTATTTGAACACCTAATCTTGCCCGCCTCGATAACGGCCTATACTAACGATCAGGGAAGTTGGTTATACTTGATATGTTGTCAGTTGTATACATGCAATGCAATATTCAATAGGTTAATCGTAGCATGTGAAATTAGACTAAGTCGGTTGACAAACAATTTAGTATCCAATTGGGTCGAAGTTGGAGGTTAGATTCATTTACATGTAAATTGCCAAGTAAGTAAATCATACAAGATAAATAAATTGCAATAAATGAATTAGAAGAAATAAATTACAATGGAATTACAATGGATAACTTGAATTAACGTCACAGTACACTTAAAAAAGAAGGATTTGAAAAGAAAGAAAGGTAAAAGAAAATGAAATAATTGGAGAAAATATGAGAATATGTCGAATTATTTGTGATAATATGAGTAATAGCCGGTTAAAACCTAATTAGAAGCCTTACATCAAAACAAGATGAGTTCAGAGGAAGAAACCACCTCAGAACAGGCGCAACATCTGCTGCGTCCCTTAGAAGAGGCGCATCAGTTCATGCGACTGTTCTTGAGTTGGGTTCTGTCTGTGAAAGTCAGACTCGTTAATTGTTATCGTTGTTTGATCGATTAATATGAATTATTGATATATAACGCGAGTGGAGGTGATTTAGTCAGATTATATGCGTCGGGAACCGTCGTAAAGCAATAAAAATGAATTATTACAAGTTAGTTATTATTATAAGGTCGGAAAAGGGTTTATATAAAAACTTCAAATTAGAGACGGAAATTAAAAGATAAAGCAGAGATAAAATCATATATCAAAGACGAATTTGAGGGGCATGATATGAACAAATCGAGCCTCCTAAATCCGAGTTCGAATTTAATGACGAAAACCCGCAAATATCGAATTATAAAGGATTTAAGTCGGAAAAGATTTGAAAAGTATTTTATAAAACAATTTGTAAATGAGAAAGAATGAATAAGGAATAAAACCTTCGAACCAAACAATGAAGAAACACAAGGAAGAAGAAGAAGATCAACAACGGGTAAGCAGCCTCTGGAATAGGCGCAACAAATGCTGCAACCGTTCCAGAAGGCCCAACAGCTGTTGCGTTTCTTCTCGACGGTGCCTCTCCATTGTTCCGTCAAAAGGGTTTTAAAACATGATTTTTGAAAACGATTTTAGGCATACTCATGATGTGAACTCGTACATTAATCGATACAAAACAAAAATACAGTAAATAAATTGGGATTTACACCCTCAGACTTACATGTTTGACGAAGCGAGATTAACTAAGCTGTCGTATTAGTGATTACTCGACTCGATGTAGAATGAAAGTGTCCTCTAAAGATGATTTATAAAAAGTTGATTAAATTGATTAAAGTGTAGTGGTCAAATTGGTCGGTCAGGCAAATATGACTGGTACTCAGAAGGATCTGAGCTTACGTGGTCGATTGATCAAGCACGTAGGCGTCAAAAAGCAAGAGCGCAGTCTTAAAATGTAAAGGGAGAAGAGAAGGGTGGACACTCGCATGAAACATATGTGAGGCGGAGGCCTCTATTCATACTAATCACTCAGAGGAATTATGAAAAGGATAGGATTTGGAAAGAAACCCAGAGGAAATTTGGAGACTATTGAAAAAGCAGCCTAGGAAAATGCGCAGTAGGAACGACGACCTTTCCAAGAGGCGCAGTACCTGCTGCGTTTTCTCTTGGGCAGTTTCCTCCTCAGCAAGAAAGATTTCCGCGGTTTATTTTAGGAATTATGGAAGGTGTAGGCTTCCTTATTCCGCAAGGTAGATATTTCCGTGATAATATATGAAATTTAGGAATATTACCGCAGAAAATTTCAGAATATTCCGACTCGGGTTTTAGACGGTTTTATAAAATAGAAGCGGTTTTTGACCCGGACTACAAATGAACTCTAACTACTATCAAAATGACCGTATCGACACGTAGATAACGATCATGAGGTTGATTCTACTGTTTGATCTATCACGTGTTGATGAACTTATAAAATGTGGTAAATCGCTCCGGATAATCAGACATGCGGCCCAATCATCATTGGGTGGTTGGCGGGAGGTGCAAAAACGAGGTGTCTACAAAGCCCCCACTTTGACTGAGGTGTGGACAAGGCAAAATTCAAAGTATAGCCCTCAGATCAATCGAAGATTACAACCTGAAGACAATGGTGACGCGAGGCAGCTCAAGGGGTCTGAGCCAAGGACCTATCGTCGGGAATATTTTAGAGTTTGTCGACTATCAGAGAGGGTCGTTTAAATTCATTAGACTACGTAAGGAGGCTCACCAGCCATAAGAAGAAATCATACCTGAGACACCCCTGGGTGAAACAGAACTAAAGCGCTTCGGCAAAACTTTTTTGTCTGAAGATAGCTTGGTGTCTGAAGGCATTACGGGTTACAGGGCTTCCGAAGAAACTTCTTAACACTTCCGAAGGTTAACTTTGAAGAGTAACTGAAGGATAACTTTTCTCTGAAGGACTGAACATAAGAAAATTACTGAAGAGGTTATCTGAAGGTTGCTAGAAGAACTATCTCGATGTAAGAAACCGCTGGGACAAAGAAAGGACGCTTTGAGAACCACCGGGGAATAATTGAATTGAAGGATAATTGACTTGGTAGAAAACTTGATTTGGTCGAAAACTTGATTTGGGTTGCGGTAATGAACTCTTGCTGGGGAATAAAATATTGCAACCGCTGGGGAGAACGTAGACTGGATGGGTGAAAAAAGTACACTCGTAGAAAATATACGGAGTAAAAATACCCGTTGCATTAATGGAAACATCCCTAGGCGGGAAAATATAGGGCTTGGGCCCACCCTTAACGAGCTTATAACGACTTGAAAGGAAAGTTGCTGCAAAACCTGCTGGGGAATAGGCGCAGCAGATAATAGACCTAGGGAAAGGGCGCAACAAAGGCTGCGTTTTCTCCCGGGTTCATCCGTGTCTGAGTAAAACAGAACTCAGCGCGAGTTCTTTTCATTTAAACCCAAAACCATTCTTCTTCTTCTTCTTCTTCTTCTTCTTCTTCTTCTTCTTCTTCTTCTTCTTCTTCTTCTTCTTCTTCTTCTTCTTCTTCTTCTTCTTCTTCTTCTTCTTCTTCTTCTTCCTCCTCTCGACAAAACACCAAAACCCAACCAAATTTCACAAAAATCGAACAAAATCCGCCATTAATCATGACAAATCCAAGTATGTATCTTGTCCTTTCTTTATTTGCATTTGTAGCTTGAATAGGATAGTAAAATTAGGGTTTCAATACCTACATTAGTCGAAAAAATTGGGGATTTCGTCCCAAATGAGTTTGTCCCTTGAAATTGACATTAGAAACACTTAATTGAACATGCTAGGAGCACAACCATGTATTCATTTCGAATGTTCGTTCAGTTTTGATGAAATGAGACAAAAATAAGACGATCTTGCTAAATCGCTTCAAAGGGCTCGAAAATAGCTTAAAATTTGTCGATTTTTAATGAAAATTAATGTTTTGGAATCCTTATATGATGGGTAAACTTCCTACGATGTCGAAATTTTGATTTGGAATAGGTCTTCCGGGGCACTTTGTTTGGGTTTAGACTCATAGTAGCGAAATGCTGCCGAATTTCCGGCTCGTGACGGTAACTAACCTTAGTTTCGATACGTAGGAACGTAGTTTTATAACTTTGTCAACTTGCTTGATGGTAGGGCTTGAGAAATGTCTTAAAAACGGCTTGAAATGACTCTAAGTGCCTCGTTTGTGCTTTTCTTCTTTTCTTTTGCAGAAGATGTACCTTCTACCTCGAGGCAAGACGCCACGGAGGTTGACGTTGATCCCCTTTTGACCCAGGTTGTTCACGTGGAGGAATTGGAGAAGGAACAGGAGGTGGCCCGGAGGTGGCCTGGAGGGTCAATGTGAGAAGGAGAGGGCGTCAGCATGTGCCTGCGCCTTAGTGGGCAGATAAATGGGATGGTCGACATCTCATTTGGGCAGCGAAGAGTCACTCGCCGTATCGCGCGGCAAGGAGTATGGTAAACTTCGATCTTGTCTTTATATTAAACCATTTATATTCATCTGCTTTATCTTAGCTAAGAAGCTAATAAAACTTTGAAATTTCAAGAGGCCGGGAACATGAGGTCCTTTTCCGGGTACACGACCATGATGGAGGCATATGAGAAGCTATCGTAGGAGAAGAAGGCGATCATCAAGCGTGGGGCCTTTGGATCCTTGGTGAGGGGCTGGAGAGAGATCAAAAGAAAGAAGATTTGGGCAAACATGTGCCTGATTCGAGCTTTCCTAGATCGCTTCTGGGACACGACCTTGACTTTCCATATGCCTTTTGGAGAGATTGAGGTCACTTTGGAGGACTACGATATGATCTCCGGCCTGCCTTGTGGAGATGACCTGATAGTTTGGCCTCCGACGGCCATGAGAGCGGATTCAGCCGAGGCTAGAGGTTTGATCGGCTGGAACCTGGTCAAGGCTGCGGCTAGGGTACCGGGCCTAGTCCCGAGTTCTTATGTCAAGGAATACTTTGACGGTAAGATTTCGGCGAGAGTGCAGATGACTACAGATGGTGAGATGGTACCTCCTCCACCGTGCACAGCTGAGCAGCGAGCCCGACTGTGGCTCTGGTGGTTTCTGTCTTTAATTTAATTCGGAGACAAGAGGGAGAGGTTGTCGACGAAGCTTCTTCCCTTCCTTACAGCCCTGAGTAGCCTAGGTCATTGGGACAGGGTTACTCCTAGTTTTGCGGTCCTTATACAGTACATGAGGGCCATAGTTCGTCCCGAGCTGATGTAGAAGAGGACTTCTCCTGCTAATGTCGGTCCAGGTCTCATTTTGGAGGTATTAACCTTGCTTTTTCTTTTCCTGCTTGATTCGTAGAAATGATAGAACTGCTTACAAACGAAAGATCATTTGGAAGCAAGAAACAATAGGCTGCTTTGAATTGAAGTTGAATTGAATTAGGAATGTTCATTTTAGATTGAATTGAATAGGAGATTTGACTTGAGGTGAAATGAATTTCGGAATTTTGAATTTGAACTTGAATTGGATTTGAATTTTTGAATTTGAACTTGAATTGTGTTCGAAATTTTGAACTTGACTTGAATTGAATTTGATATTGAACTCTGAATTGAATTTAAAAAAAAATTGGACTTTGAATTGAAATTTTTGAATTGAATTTGAAATTTTGAGCTTGAATTGAAATTTTAGAATTAAATTTGAAATTTTGAGCTTGAATTTGAAATTGATTTGGGAATTTTTGAATTGGAACTCGAATTTTTGACTTGAATTTGAATTTTTGAATTCGATTTGAAAATCTTGAATCGAGTTGAATTGAATTTGAAAATTTGATTTTGAATTTGAAATTGAATTACTAATTTTGATTTGAATTGGAAATTGAATTTGGAATTTCGAATTGAATTTGTATCGAGAGATCGAATGGGAGATAGAAATGCTAGATTGTTTTAGTTTGATAGATCGTTTTGATAGAAATTGAAGTTTTGAATTGGGTTATTGTAATTGCTTTTTCTTTGCAGCCATGGGTATACTCATACTTCCCCGACTTTGCTCCCAAGAGGACAGCGGACGTGGCGAGAGAGTATCCCATTGTTAGAGACTCGATTATGTGTCGGCAGAAGAGCCAGCGGTCTTCTTACGACACCTGCAAGAGGGGTGTCAACGCCGTGCAGCTTGACAGTGTTAGCATTTCTTGCTTGCTTTCGATTTTTACTTTTTGCTTTTCTTTGAAACCATAGTGATCATTGGAATGACCGCTGGTATCCTTTTCACTGGGTGACAAGACCTTGGGAGGACTACACTGGCGCTCCAGCCTTCGTAGCCGACGTTCTCCGACCTAGGAGTTCGAGTAGGTTGCTTCTGGCGACGCCCATGGGACCTGTGTGGTACCTGGGTGAGCGGTTGGCTCGATAGTGTCTCCGTGACGCTTTTGTGGTTCCCATCGATCCTCCATGGACGATGTTTAGGGAGCCTTCAGAGGCTGAGAGGACGGCTGACCTCGCAGGAGCGAGTGGTGACGCTCTCTTCCTTCCCGAGCTTGAGTACTCGAAGTTTGTACGGAGGAGCCTGGCGTACTGGCCGATCGTGGTAAGTATACCTTCTTTTGACTATTTGAAATTTGAAATGACATGCTCGAATATAGTTTGGAAATGATAATTTTATCTCAGCATGAGATCGAGGAAACGGGCGTCGAGCCCCCAGCTTTTCCCGAGACACTTGAGTACCCTTGGTCGGCTGGTACGACGGTGCTGATGGAGATTCCGTCTTTTACCGAGGCAGTGACAGAGGCTAGACTGGGCGAGTGGCAGCATGTGGTGAGGAGGGTAAGCCCCCAGTTTAGGCTTGTTCTCTCTTTTTGAAATAATTGTGTAAGAACACGGTTTTCATCCTTGTTTTTTTTTTTGAAACGCAGGTGGCACCGTCGAGGCACGCGGAGCTGTGGCGGATGGCCATCCAGGTTCCAGCGACGGCTGTGGAGGCTCTTTTGGGTGGCCCGAGTCGGCAGGTATGAACCTTCCTTTTCTCTTTCTTGATATGTATAAACATTTGAAACACTTTCAGAGTATTTGCCTTCTCTTGCTTTGTTATTTATAAATTTTCTTCCTTTCAGAGGGAGAGTGAGTTGGAGCGCGAGCTCGAGAAGTCGTATGAGGAGACGGCTCGCTTGTCGAGGAAGCTGGAGGATCGAGACGCTGACATTGTCATGCTTAAGGCGATGATGGCTTAGTTGAGGGATCGTCTAGCTGATCGTTGCAGCTAGTCTTGTATTTCTTGTACATTTTATGCTTTTGCTTTCGGACATGAGACCGAATTTTGTTGTACATATGAATGTTTTGTTGTATATATGTCTTGGCCTGCGAGCCATTTGTTGATGCTGGGTGTAAAATATGTTGGTACCTGTAGATTAGCTTGGAAACAAGTTTGGCATTTTGATAGTTTACGCCGAAATTCATATAGAAAAATCAAGCATGGCACATATAGCATGAGAATTTGGCTTTAAATAGCACAAAATGTAACTTGATCAAGTCGAAAAAAGAAGAAAAGAAAAAGAAGAAAAAAAAAGGTGCCCATTTTAGTGAGCAAAGTGAAATGACTCGACGCGCGACGGACAATGGGAGTGCTTCCCCCTAAAAAAAAGAAATGAAAGAAAATAAGTTTAGAAAATTTGGAGACGAGTGGGTAATGGAAATGATTTCCTAAAATTAAAAAGAATAAAAAAATGGGTAAGTGTGCATTTGACGAAATGTGAAATGATGATATCGTCTCGAAAAGCGAACCCGCGTTGAAATAATATTTCGCAATGAATTCGGAATAAAAAGCAAGGAAAAAAAATATTTCATATAGAACAAATCATATTCCTATAGGAAGAGGAAAGTTTAAGCCAAATCCGGATTTAGGAAAGAGCGTCGCGGAAATTGCAGAAAATCGAGCTGAGGAAGAGGTGCAGCATGAGCTGCGATGCTTCCAAAGAGCGCAGCATCTACTGCGTTTTCTCCCCAGGTGTTCTCTTCCTGAGCGATTTTTGGAAAGACCGAATAGTATAAATAGAGGCCTCGGGTTAGCTTCTATTCTCACAATTCTCTCTTCTATTACTCCGTAATTCATCAAATATAATATTCCTCTCAAAAAAAGTTTTTTAAGAAAAAAATGGATGCTTTCGAATCCCAACTCAAGGAATGGACCAATGAGTTTTCAAGCGCGGAGAAGTATGACATGGGTGTTTTTGGATCCATTATCATCTTCAAACAAGTGAAAGTGGTAAGACTGTTTCTTGATGCTTGTCTTGAATATTGGAATCCGAAGTATCATGTTTTCGCCTTTCCATGGAGGTGAAATATGTCCTTTTCCCGAAGAATTTGCCGCAGTTGTAGGATGGGATATAGAAAGTTTCCCGACTTTACCATCTAGGTCCCAAGGGTATAAGAATAAATTTAGGGATCTTCTTGGATTGACCAAGGCTGAAGTTGATAGTCTTGTAACTTCCAAGGGTGTACGGATTTTTGATTTTATGGACCGCTTCATAGATAGGGAGGACTTTTCTATTTCTTATCCTGCGAGGCGCAGAGCCTTTGGGTTTTGCCTCCTTCATTGTTTTGTCTTGAAGGGCTATGTTGACGCGAAAATGAGAGGTGACCCGCGGTTTTTGGTTATTATTGAGCAAATAGAACTGTGCAAGAGCCCAGCTTGCTTGGTATTAGGAGAGACTATCTTAAGGTTGGATAATCAGAAGGCTAATCGTGAGCTCCCGTATCTTGGAAGTCTTATCATCTTATAGGTAAAATGCTCTCGTTTATTTATTTCTTATTTTTTCTTGGTTCGTTTTCTGTTTGTTTGTTTTGAGACGGGGACATTAATATTTGTCTCCGTTTTGCAGATTTGGCTGATGGAAAGGCCACGATTGATCGAGCCCCCAGTTGACGTGCCTGGATATCGATCACGATCAATCGTGATGAGGACAAGGTTGTATATGGTTGATTTCACTCAAGTTTGCAACTATTGGGAGAAGAAACTAAAGAATGAAGGAGGTCCGCTGATCAGGTGGATTGTCCCTTGGTGGCACCTCAGGGCTATGACAGGAGTATGATCCCTGGATCCTACTCGATCCATTCATATCCCAGGCTTAGAGTTCATGGTCTATATTTTCCCGGAGAGGCTAATGAGGCAAGTTGGCATGAGGCAGAAAATCCCAAAGCTTGACACTGTTCCGCATGTGGCTTTGACTCATACGTCCGAGACTTGTCGCGAGTGGGCTTTGCGCTGGACTCAAAGGAACATGTGGTTTATGCCTGTCCCGGTTGGTTCGTTGTGGGTGTCAGACTTCTATTTTCAGTGGGTCAAGGCTAGCACCTTGGAAGAGCGCGAGAAGTTGAGGAAGCATGAGACGATTGACTACAAGATCCGTGGAGTGGCGAAGGAGAACCAGAAGTACTTGACTAAAGAAGAGGAAGAAGCTGGATTCCGAGTCGTCCGCCCGAAGAAGAAACCAAAGAATGCTCCTGTTGAAAAGATGATTGTAGATTGAAATGGGAAGGCTAGGCCTTGAGAAAGACCGTTGGTGATTAGGTCAGAGATAACGCAAGAGTGGCCCCCTCGAGGTCGAGACACGAAGTATGACCGAAATGACATAGGCAAAGGAAAGATGAAAGAATAAAAATAGCCTAAGTCTTATTATTACTTACTTTTATCGTTTGTAATAAATGGCGGGATTTTCAGAATCCTAGCCTAGCATTTTATTTCAGCATTCATATATTATTTGGGGTATTACTAATAGATGAATAAATCGATCGTTTTCAGTTAGGAACTTAAAATTAGCTCCCTTTATTTATTCTTTCGAATTCCAAGTGCCAGAGCAATTGTCCTTCTATTTACATTTTGATTAGAAATTAATTTGGGTTGTGTCCAGTAAAGGATTGCCTGCGTATTCATTGAAAATGAAATCAAACCCTGAACTTAGTTCGAGAATGGAAAATGTAAAAGAATAAATGTTCGAAGTAAGAGCTTGTAATGAACGTAGGGAATAAGCATGGTGCTTTACTTACGCTTAAAAAAATGCAATTAAGCTATGTTGATGATATTGAGGATAAATAAAAATGCCAAAACGCAAGAGCGAGGTGGCACGAGTCTCAAGGTTTGGCCAGTGCCATGTATTTGGTGTCGCAAGAGCGGCACGTGGGTCCCGCATGGCACGTTCTTTTTTTAGTCCTATTCTTAGGGTAATATCGGTTGAGTTGGTCTAGATTAGTCGGGTTTGAAAACTCGTTTCTGTCTAAATATGTAATTCTAACCGCACCCCTTGAGAGTATAAATTTGACTAAATAAGGACCGACCCAATTAGGTTTGAATTTTCCCCTTGGGTCGACTGGTAGAAGAGGTCGAACAGATTTAAGCACTAGATCTCCCTCTTTGATGTTTCGAGGTTTAACTTTCTTGTTGAAACCTCTTCGAATTCGTTCTTGATATGTTTGAATATTATGCAAGGCATGCAGTCTTCGTTTGTCCAAGAGGACGAGTACCTCATATCTGTCTCTATTCCATTCTGCTTCCGGGATCTGGCTTTCAAGTAGAATACGTAGAGATGGGATCTCTAGCTCTAATGGCTATACAACTTCCATGCCATAAGTTAGATAGTAAGGAGTAGCCCCAGTGGGCGTCCTGACTGAGGTTCGATATCTCCATAAGGCGAAGGGTATCTTGTTGGGCCAGTCTCGATAATTTCAATCATTTTCTTGAGGATCATGACGACATTTTTGTTAGCTGCCTCTACTACACCATTAGTCTGAGGTCGATAGGGCGAGGAATGATGATGCTTGATTTTGTATTTGGCCAACAGTTATTCGGTTTCAGCTTGAAAATGGGACCCATTATCACTGATATTCTCATGTGGACACCCATATCGACAGGCGATATTTTTTTGTATGAACTTGGCCACATGCTTAGAGGTTAAGGCAGGATAGGATGCCGTTTCGACCCATTTTGTGAAGTAGTCGATGGCTACCAAGATGAAACAATGACCACCCGTCCCGGCTGGAGTGATCTTCCCGATGATGTCGATTCCCCATGTAGAGAATGGCTAAGGAGATGTCATCGTATATAGTATAGATGGTGGAACATGTTATACGTTACCGAAGATCTGGCAATTGTGGCAATGCCTTACGTATTTGATGCAATCTGTCTCCATCGTTGTCCAATAGTATCCTATACGCATGATTTTCTTTGCTGTCATTGGCCCACTCATATGAGGACCGCATTCTCCATCATGGACTTCTTCCATAACTTTCTTTACTTTTGAATGATCAAGGAAAAGTAAAATGACGCCTTGTGGCATTCTCTTGTATAACTCCCCTTGATTTAGGATATATTGAGATTCTAATAGACAAATCGCTCGTTATCCCCTCTTGTCCATGTCGGATGGGTATATGCCGTTTAGCTTGTAGTTTAGAATGGCTTGACACCAAGGCTCCTCTTGATTCTCATTCTTATCAGTGGGAAAATGCACATAGGCTGGCTCCGATCGTCGTTCAATACATAACGGCATTGTCATCATGTTGTCAGGTATGTTAATCAAGGATACAAGTTTTGCAAGAGCGTCTTCAAACTGAATTTCTTCTCGAGGTAGATGTAAGTAAATAACTTGGTCAAAGAATTATGCCACTTGATCTATCCTGGCTTGGTATGGTGCAAGACTTTCACTTCATATTTTCCAAGACCCAGTAATCTGATTGATGATTAAAGAGGAGTCGTCGTGAACTCGAAGTCTCTTGATGCCTAAACCGACTGCTGCTTCTAGAACGATGAGGCAGGCCTCATATTCTGCTGCGTTATTAGTCACCTCGAAGTCGAGTTCGACAGAAATTGGTGTATGCTCGCCTTCAGGAGAAATGAGCAACACTCCTATACTGTATCCTCTTAGATTGGAAGACCCATCGAAGTAGAGGTCCCAAGATTCTGTATCGGTGTGAAAAATGTATTCATCTGGAAATGACCACGTATCTATTACTTGGGTGTCGTGGATGGGATTGTCTGCGAAGAATTCGGCTACCGCTCGTCCCCTGGTGACCTTCAGAGGTACGTACTTGAGATCGAACACTGAGAGCATCAAATTCCACCTTGCCAAACATCCATTTAAAACAGGCTTCTCGAAAATGTATTTGACAGGATCCATCTTTGAATATACCTTGACGGAATAGCTAAGCATATAATGGTGTAGCTTCTTGGTTGCCCACACAAGAGCGAGGCATGTCTTCTCAAGTGGTGTATACTTAGTCTCATATTCTTAGAACTTCTTACTAAGGTAGTTGATAGCTCTTTCTTCCTTCCCGACGACTAGCATGAGCATAGCCCCCATGGCTGTCTCTCTGACTGTGAGATACAGAGATAAGGGTTGATCTTTTTGTGGTGGCATTAGAACAGGTGGCTTAGCCAATATTTCCTTGATTCTGTCAAATGCCTTTTGACAATCGTCATCCCACATGGTGTGGTCTATTTTCTTAAGCTTCTTGAATATAGGCTCACAAATCATAGTGAGTTTCGAAATGAATCGGCTGATGTAATGTACCTTGCCCTGGAAACCCCGAACTTCCTTTTCTTTCTGTGGTTGTGGCATCTCGATTAGAGCCTTAATCTTGGACGGATCAATCTCTATTCCCCTTTGACTGACTACATACCCCAGTAGCTTGCTGGAAGTGACTCCAATTACACATTTATGAGGATTAAGCCGCATGTTGTACTTGCGCAATCTGAGAAAGAACTTGCGAAAGTTGGCGATGTGACCTTGCCTATATTTGGACTTGACAATCATGTCATCGACATATACTTCTACTTCTTTATGCATCATGTCATGTAACAGGGTAGTCGCGATGCTTTGATACGTTGCTCCAGCATTGATTAATTCGAACGTCATAACGGTGTAGCAGTAAGTACCCCATTGAGTGACGAACGCTGTTTTGTGCATATCTTCTTCAGCCATTTCAATTTGATTATACCCCGCATATCCATCCATAAAAGAGAGGAGTGCGTGATCTGCTGTATTATCTACCAATATATCGATATGTGGGAGTGCAAAATCGTTTTTCGGACTGGCTTTGTTTAGGTCCCTGAAATCAACACAAACCCAGATTCGCCCATCCTTTTTGGGTACGGGGACTATATTAGCCACCCAGTCTGAGTACTCGAAAACTTTGATGAGCCCGGCTTTGAATTGTTTGTCCACTTCCTCCTTGATCTTTAGAGCCCATTCTCTTCTCATTCGACGAACCTTCTGTTTTACGGGTTTGAAACCTGGTGTGATTGGGATTCGATGTTTTTCAATATCCTTGTCTATCCTTGACATGTCTTTGTAAGACCAAGCGAAGACGTCTTTGAATTCTGGAAGAATGACGATGAAGCGAGCTCTTTCATTTGGGTCTAGGGTCGTCCCTATCCTAAGTTCTTGGGGTTCTAAATCTGTCCCTACGTTGATAGGTTTAGTGTTTTCTATAACTAGTAGTTTGATTGAGTTTGGGTCAGGATCATCCTCAGTATCATCATAAACAGAATTGCAATCAAGATAACACGAAGAGTAAGTAGAATCGGATTTATTCATATTAATGTTTGAAAATAGCTGAAACAAAGAAGCCATTTGTGTTGTAGTCAGTGGCGGTAAAGGGATAGTTTTTTTTTTTTTTTTTTTTTTTTTTTGGGAAAATGTAAGTTCTCATTAAAATAATCAATAGTCCCATACAACCATACTTCGAGCCTTACTTGTACCAGACTCAATTACAACTTATATGCTCTACCCATGCTAATACAGACGCATTTTTAGTACGAATGCTACATTGTGATAAGCGATTTTGAACATCACACTTCACCCTTGCTGCAATAACCTGAGGTCTAAACACATATCCCTCTATCCTGCTACAATTCCTGCTATACCAAATATGGTACATCAGGCTAGCTAGAATCATGGCAATAATTTTCTTTTTACAAGCAGAGGCTTGTCTCCAATCAGTCCACCACCTGATAATCTGCTGCATAGGAAGTCTGTGACAGCACCATGCAGAGACCATATCACTACAATGCCTGCTAAATGTACATTCAAGAAACAAATGATTCAAACTTTCCTCCTGCAATCCACATAAGAAGCACTTATTTTCAGAAATGATGTGCATCCTGATAAGCCTGTCCTGTGTCAGAAGCTTCTGATGAGCAATTAACCAAACAACAAAAGCTTGTCTAGGAATCAACCACTTATTCAGCATCCAAGGGTACCATGGCACCAGATTCCCATCCGGTTTAATCCATTGATACCCTGCTTTGATTGTATACTGCTCCAAACCAGATAAAGAAAGAAAAAGAGGTTTCATAATATGCTTGACCTGGCAAATTTTACGCCAAGCCCAGCTGCTGCCACTACCAGGTTCATAGTCCATCCAATTACAGTTTTTGATGTAAATAGAGTGAACCCACCGCACCCATAAATGGTCAGCTTTTTGAGCCACCCACCACACATATTTCCCTACAGCTGCAACATTCCAACAGTGGAGATGTTTAAAACCTAAGCCCCCCTGTTTGATGGGTTTACAAGCATTCTCCCATGAAACAAGTGCAGGGCTTTCTTTTGATTCACTGCCATGCCACAGGTAAGATCTACAAATTGCTTCAATTTTGGATATCACAGTCTTTGGGAGGATAAAAATCCTGGCCCAGTAGCTATGAAGGGTGCTCAACACAGACTGAATCAAGACAGTCCTCCCAGCATAGGAGAGCTTCCTAGAGCCAAGCCCTCGAATTCGATCCACAACATTGTCCACTAGCCTGTTACAGTCCCATCAGATAAACGTTTTGGTGAGACAGTGACCCCAAGATAAGTGAATGGGACTTGTCCTCTCTTCATCTCAGTGATATTCTCCAAGTCCCTAAGAGCCTGACTGTCAACTCCATTACAGTACAAGCTAGATTTACCTTTATTCATCACTAGCCCAGTAGTCTTAGAGAACATTAAGAAAGCTTTAATCATCAATCCCCAGAATCCTGTCGACTTTGCAGAAGAGAATAAGATCATCTCGCAAAGCAAAGGTGAGAAAGCTTTACCCTCCGGGCAGGGGGTGGAATTTGAACCTGGTATGCTTTTGCACCACCATAAGCACCCTACTCAAGTACTTAAGGCACACAGTGAACAGGAGGGGGGAGAGAGGGTCCCCCTGCCTCAGTCCCCTTCTACCTCTGAAAAACCCAAAAGACTCCCCATTCAAAGATAAAGAGTAAGAGGGTGTAGTGATACATTGCATCACCAACCTGCAAATTTTCTCAGGGAACCCCAAGGCTTCCAACATATGACCCACAAACTCCCATTCAACAGAGTCATAGGCTTTTTGCAAGTCAATCTTCATCATGGCTCTGGGAGAACAACTCTTTCTCTTGTAAAGCTTTATCAAGTCTTGACAAATTAAAATATTGCCAACAATATCCCTCCCTTTGATGAAAGCTCCCTGGGAAGGGCTAACAATGTCAGGTAAAACCATACTAATTCTATTGCAGAGGACCTTTGATATGCATTTATACACAGTATTGAAGCATGCAATAGGTCTGAACTGTTGGACAGTTTCAGGAGCATTCACTTTAGGCACCAAGGTAATTGTAGTGGCATTGCATTGCTTCAAAAGTTTCCCATAGCAAAAGAAATTCTTGACAGCAGCAATGATATCCCCTCCAACCAAATCCCAATTATCCTTGAAGAATTGACTACTATACCCATCAGGGCCAGGAGCTTTGTTCCCTGGGATAGAAAACATAGCCTCTCTGATTTCCTCACCAGTAATAGGGGAGGTTAACCTCTCACAATGAACAACATTCAAACAATTCCCAGACTGAACAATTCTTCTATTAATAGGTCTTACATTCTTTGAGGTTCCCAATAGAGATATATAGTAGTTCTCAAAAGCATGTTGGACTGTCTCAGAGGTAGAACATACCAGCCCATTCATATCCTTCACTTGGAACACCCTATTCCTTGCCCTTCTACTCTTAATACTAGCATGAAAGAATGATGCTAAGCTACGAGAAATAAAGGGATGGGGAGTGACATTAGGAGGAAACTCTCTAATGACTTCTCTAGACTTAGACTCCGTTTCTGACTCCGACGCTGACTCCGGATTCGAACTTGTCGTCTTCTGGTTCTCCTTTGAACATCTCTCCTTCTCCAGTTGTGAGCCTGAAGAGCCTTCCTTGATTGTTGGTCCATTTGATTGACTTTCTCCATCCTTTCTGCTAATTGGCTGGGCTTGCATCTGTGATGAGTGCTGCGGGATTGAACTGGTCATCTCGAAGTATCATGGTAATAATCTAGTCTGTAAGACATTCTACACTTTTGATCAAAGGATGATCCTTGAGGTAAACATCTTCAATGTCATCTGCCCAAACTCCATTGATCTCATTCTTGATTGGGGAGATAAGGTGTGAGCAATCCAAGGTGGATTCCTCATATGAGATCATTAGAATTCCAAGAGGATTCTTTGTATTGTTAGGTTTGCTTGCAGGAGGGATAGGCAAACGCCCATCTTCAATCATGTCTTGGAGAGCATGCTTCAGCCTGTAACAGTTTTCTGTGTCATGTCCTTTGCCCCTGTGATACTCGCAATAAGCATTTTCGTCCCATAATTTGGTCTTCTTTTTCGGGTCAGGTTTAGATCTTATTGGTTGGATTCTTCCTTGCTTCATCAACCTCTTTAGTGCATTCGTGTATGTGTCTCCGATGTCGGTAAACTTCCTTGGTGTAATGTTTTTCTTGGATGATTCGACGAGGTTGACATCGTCGGTCTTGCTAGTGGAGCCGTAGGAACAACTTCCGGTTGATGTTGACCTTTGATATCCGCGTCCTACTGTTTTGGACAAGAGCCCTTCCCGAATATCATCTTCGATTCTCGTACCCAGTACTGTTAAGTCTTTGAAAGACTTAATGTTTTGGTACCTCAAATGATTTGTATAGATAGGCCTTAGGTTGTCCACGAACGTTTCCACAAGAGTGGCCTCGTCTGGATGCTCAACAAGTTGGGTGCTATTCTTCCTCCACCTAGTTAGGAAGTCGGTGAACCCTTCCTTTTCATTTTGGGTAAGAACCTCTAGAGTGCGCATGTTGACTTGGATTTTGGTGTTATCTGCATATTGTTTGGTTAATTCGATGGCTTCATCGTCCCAGGTAGATATCTTATTGTGGTCTAGAGAGTAGAACTACTGTTTGGGAATAGTGTCGAGAGATGAAGGAAAGATCCTTAAGAACATCTCTGGCTTGATGCCCTTAATAGACATGTAGTCTTTGAAAGCACGAATGTGGTTTAGAGGGTTTTCGTGCCCCTTGAATTTCGGGATGTCAGTCATGTTGAAATTAGTTGGTAGTTGGGCATTTACTGCTTCATACTTTCGGCTATTTTCCCTGTAAATGTCATCCCCTTTGAGGTACATCAATTGCTCTTCTAAAGATTGAAGACGCTTTTCAACTTCGGTGAGGATTGGGGAGGAATCGTATATTAATGGTGGAGAGTCGTTATTCTTGAGAATAGGTTCCTCCAAAGGAGGGAGTCTTGCTTCTATAGCCACTATGCGATTTTCCATCGTTTGGAGGCGAGCATAGGCGACATCTTGACTAGTCTGAAGACGGAGTAGTGCGGCCAAGATTTGACTATTACCATTTCCTTCGGGACCATGGACACTTGCTGCGCTTTCATTTGTTCTGACTATCTTGGGCTGAATATAAGAAACGACGACGAATCAAGACACATTCGACTATTTTCCACACTTACTCAGACAAGACTCGTGGATTGACTAAAAAGAAAAATGAGAAAAGACACGTGTGTGTCACGTGAGTTAGAAGAAAGTTGATTTTGAAATGTTGTCCTAAACAATCATTGTTTGTGATTGTAGGAGTGTTGACTTTGAAGTTTGATTTTTTGAAATGGTTGACACATTTTTGAAATTTTGACAGAGTTTCGACTTCACTTTGTTGATTTTGAGCTTTTTAGGCCATTTGAAAAATTTGCATTGTTGTATTTTGGAAAGATTTTTGAAAATTTTGCCAAAGTTTTGTTTATGAAAGGTGATAACATACAAGCTATAAACACAAACATGGGCATTATAACGGTATGTTGAGTGCTTTTATAAGGTTTTGGTTTAAAGGGTTGGTTGCCATACCAGGCCATCATACCATGGTCTGTGGAGAGGTCCGTGTCAAATATGAGTCGGGTCGGTTCCTAGTCCATTCGCATGAGTAGTGAAAGCTCTTGATACAAATATGAGTAAGCATCGCAGTATGGTTGACGTCAATCGTTATCTATCTTTAGATACAAATAGTAACTTGTATCGTCCAGACGGGACGACTGGTCAAATGGGTTCGGCTAAGCCTAGGAAGGTTGGCTAAAATGACCTAAGAAGGTCATGTAATGAAAACTGACAACTGTCTCATATAAACTATTCCCTAACCTTGTTCAAGTTTCACCCTAGGTAACACTAGACTTAGTCTAAGTCTATCATCCCCAGCAGAGTCGCCAAACTGTAGACACAGCCACCCGCGCCACGCGCACCCACTCATTGATTTCGAGGCGGAGTAACTTCTTCCACGGAAATCCGGCGCGAGGCCGAGGCACATCATGGGCCGTTATAGATTTGAAAGGCATTGAAACCGGTGAAAGGTTTGACAAGCCTGTATTTGTGGAGTCACCACCAATTTTTATGGAAAATTGGAACCGTTCGAAAACTTTGCGTCATGTCAAGACACAAAGTAGTGACATGAACACTAAGAAATTTGTTGCCCTTAGCATTCTATGTCTAGAATGACTCTCGTGATGCCAATGAACACGGATGTTCAGAGAGATATTAAGTAAGGGGTGAGGGTACGTATTAGGAAGCTCGTTTATTTGAACAACTAATCCCGTCCGCCTCGATAACGGCCTCCACTAATGATGATGGAAGTTGTTTACACTTGATATGTTGTCAGTTGTATGCATGCAATGCAACATTCAATAAGTTAATCCTAGCACGTAAAATTAGACTAAGTCGGTTGACAAACAATTTAGCATCCAATTGGGTCGAAGTTGGAGGCTAGATTCGTTTACATGTGAATTCCAAGTAAGTAAATCGTACAAGATAAATAAATTACAATAAATGAATTACAAGAAATAAATTACAATGGATAACTTGAATTTACGTCACAAGTACGCCTAAAACAGAAGGATTTGAAAAAAGGGTAAAAGAAAATGAAATAATTGGAGAAAATATGAGAATATGTCGAATTATTAGTGATAATACGAGTAATAGCCGGTTATAACCTAATTAGAAGTCTTACGTCAAAACAAGACGAGTTCCGAGGCAGAAACCACCTCAGAACAGGCGCAGCATCTGTTGCGTCCCTTAGAAGAGGCGCATCAGTTCATGCGACTGTTCTTGAGTTGGGTTCTGACTGTGAAAGTCAGACTCATTAATTGTTATCGTTGATTGATCGATTAATATGGATTATTGATATATAACTCGAGTGAAGGTGATTTAGTCAGATTATATGCATCGGGAACCGTCGTAAAGCAATAAAAACGAATTATTACAAGTTAGTTATTATTATAAGGTCGATAAAGGGTTTATATACAAACTTCAAATTAGAGACGGAAATTAAAAGATAAAGCAGAGCTAAAATCATATATCAAAGACGAATTTGAGAGACTTGATATGAAAAAATTAAGCCTCCAAAATCCGGGTTCGAATTTAATGACGAAAACCTGCAAATATCGAATTATAAAGGATTTAGGTCGGAAAAGATTTGAAAAGTATTTTATAAAACAATTTGTAAATGAGAAAGAACGAATAAGGAATAAAACGGAAGAAAACCTTCGAACCAAACAATGAAGAAAAACAAGGAAGAAGAAGAAGAAGAAAAGCAACAACGGCTAAGCAGCATCTGGAATAGGCGCAGCAAATGATGCGACCGTTCCAGAAGGCGCAACAGCTGTTGGGTTTCTTCTTGACGGTGCCTCTCTGTTGTTCCATCAAAAGGGTTTTAAAACATGGTTTTTGAAAACGATAATTTTAGGCATACTCATGATGTAAACTCGTCCATTAATCGATACAAATTAAAATACAGTAAATAAATTGGGATTTACATCCTTAGACTTACATGTTTGACGAAGCGAGATTAACTAAGTTGTCGTATTAGTGATTGCTCGACTCGATGTAGAATGAAAGTGCCCTTTAAAGAGGATTTATAAAACGTTGATTAAGTTGATTAAAGTGTAGTGGTCAAATTGGTCGGTCATGCAAATGTGACTGGTACTCAAAAGGATCTGAGCTTAGGTGGTCGATCGATCAAGCACGTAGTTGTCGAAAAGCAAGAGCGCGGTCTTAAAATGCAAAGGGAGAAGAGAAGGGCGGACACTCGAGTGAAAAATATGTGAGGCGGAGGCCTCTATTTATACTAATCGCATGGAGGAATTATGGAAAGGATAGGATTTGGAAAGAAATCCGGAGGAAATCTGGAAACTGGAGAAAAAGCAGCCCTGGAAGAGGCGCAGCAGGAACTGCGACCTTTCCAAGAGGCGCAGTACCTGCTGCGTTTTCTCTTGGGTAGTTTACTCCTCAGCAAGAAAGATTTCTCGCTGTTGATTTTAGGAATTATGGAAGATGTAAGCTTCCTTATTCTGCAAGGTAGATATTTTCTTGATAATAGATGAAATTTAGGAATATTACTCCAGAAAATTCCAGAATATTCTGACTCGGGTTTTAGACGGTTTTAGAAAATGGAAGCGATTTTTGACCCGGACTCCAAATGAACTCTAATTACTGTCAAAACGACTGTATCGGCGTGTAGATGACGATCGTGTGGTTCACTCGACTTTTTGAGCTATCACGTGTCGACGAACATACGAAATATCGTAAATCGCTCCGTATAATCAAACATGAGGCCCAATCATCACTGGGTGGTTAGCGGGAGGTGCAAAAACGAGGTGTCTACAATAAGGTTCTTCAAACAACAAAAATCAGATATTTGAGTGTCTTATTCATCTTAAGCCTAATATTGGTATGGTATTCCCTAATCTTCAGCTCGATATTGAGTTTTATGAATCATATGCGAAAGAGTGTGGACTTGTAACTAGATTAAGATCACAAAAAGTTTCAAAGGGCATCATTACGCATAAAATATATGTGTAATAAGGCTGGGGAGTGTAAAGCAAAGGGGACACAACAACGGAGGCAATTTAAAGAACAAGGATAGGATGTCTTACGTTGATTAAGTTTAGGCGAATTGATAAGGGTCAATACGAAATTTATGGTTTTGATGAAGGTCACAATAATATGCCACAAACACCCTTAACAATGGTGCATTTTGAACATAATTCACAAAAAAATGATAGTTGACAACTCGAAGCTTAACCTAGGTCCAGTTAAGTACTTTAGGATATTGAAGGAGTATGTCAGAGGGTATAAGAATGTGGGTACATCATTGGAAGAATTTAAAGTTTTTTCAAGAGACATCAAAAGATACTTAAGTGAAGGTGATGCTCAAATGCTTATTAAGCATTTTATGAAAATAAAACACATGTGTTCATCGTTTACTTTGACTTTAACGTAGAGTCCAAAGGCAGATTGTCACATATTTTCTGGTCTGACCCTATTAGTATAAAAAATTATAAGCTATTTGGGGACATGACGTCTTTTGACACTACCTTTAGGAAAAACAAGTATAGAATGATATTTGGCCCTTTCACGGGGGTAGATCACCATAAGAGATGTGCTATCTTTAGTGTTGGGCTCATTATTAATGAAAGCAAAGAGTCATTTGCCTGGTTGTTTAATAAGTTCTTAGATGCCATGAGGGGTCGTCATCAAGTTTGTCTGATAACTGATAAAGATGAGGGGATAGAAGAAGGAATAGAATTAGCTTGGAAAGATAAGGTCCAACATAGGTATTGTATATGGCACATATTAAAGAAATTGCCTGAGAAAGTAGGGCCTTCAATATGTAAAGAAACCGAGTTTTTGAAGGAGATAAACTCATGTGTTTGGGGTGAAGATGTGGAACAACATGAATTTGAGGAAAGGTGGACAACAATAGTTGAATCTCATGGGTTGTCTAAGAATGAATGGCTCAAGGAAAAATATGGCATTAGGCAGATGTGGATTCCGGCATACTTTTGCGACCTGTTTTTAGGAGGTTTGATGAGAATTACCTCAAGGTCTGAATCAGAAACCACTTTTTTAGCAATTTCACTAATCCTAATCTAACCCTAGTTGAGTTTTGGATGCGATTTGAGAGTGCAATGGATGCGCAACGATGGATCCAATCTAAGCTCATTACACAATAAAAAAACTCTTCTCCCTCATTATCGACTCCTCTTGCTCTCGAAAAACACGCAGCAAATACTTACACGCCCAAAATATTTTACGAGTTTCAAAATGAATTAAAAGCTGCTTACTCTTCATGTGGGGTTGGGGATAAAAAAAAAGATGATAACTACGCAATTGACTACATAGACATCATATATAAAGAAAGAAATAAAACGTATGTGGTTGGTTTCAAGATGGATGAAGTGAAACTGGTATGCAATTTTAAGAAGTTTGAAAGACACGGAATACTATGTCGACATGTTCTGTTTGTCCTTAAAGATCGGGGATTTAAGAAAGCTCCAAGTGAATATCTAGTTAGTAGGTCGAGCAAACTAGCAACCTGCCAGCCAATCTTCAGTTCTGATGGGCAGCTGCTTGCTGATTGCAGGGCAATGGATGTACATAAAAACAAAATCAGTGAATTGTGGTAGGAATTGTTCACTTGTGTGTCACTAGTTGAACATACTCCTGTGTATTGTGATGAGTTATTGGACATTTTACGTGGGTTCAAGGAAAGGGTTATTGTAGGAACAAGTGTCGCTGATGATAGTGGTAATAGTGGTATTGGGCAGAAAAAGGACAAGAGTGCTGAAATTGGAAATCGTTTAGGAAGAAGTGTCCCTAGTGAAATTAAAGTTTTGCCTCCAAGACAATGCAAAAACAAAGGCTTGAGGAAAAGACTGATCTCGCAAAGAGAAAAAGCTGGGGAAGTCAGCAAGAAACCACTAAGAAGATGTAAGGTTTGCGGGGAGATGGCGAACCACGACAGTAGGAACTGTGACAAAAGGACCACCGACAATTAGTAGAGTAAGTATTCTACTATTAACGTGAATTTTTATTATTAGCGTATGTTTTCCCTCTAATTTTTAGTCTGGCTGACATTTGGTTTCTTATCTATGAGGATTGAAGTGTGAGGCAGGAATTGCTTGGACTTATGATCTGAAGCAGATCAAAACCAGAAACTGAGGTATTCGATTTCTGACAAGTTAAGAAAGTAATCTGAATGCTAAGTTATTTTTTTTATGTGACACTATTTGGACTTCTGCAGCATTGCTGTGGACTGTGAAGCATTTTTGGAGCATTATTGACGAATTATCATTTAAGAAGCATATTTGAAGCATTTGACAGTAGCATTATTGATGAATTTGATAGTGTTTGGACTTTTTATTTAATAGATTTTGGACTTGTCCAGATTATGATCAATGTAAATTACTTCTTGTTTTTCAAACACCACTTTTTTTTTCTGGATTTAAAGAATGTGAAGTGAGTTCTCCGGTTTTTTGGACTAGTCCAGATTGTAGATTTTCGAATTGATGAACTGAGCACGGACGTCAAAAATGTTATATTGGATTTAAAGAATGTAAAATGTGAGTTTTCCTGGCATCATTATGTCGTGCATGTACAAGCTTATTTCATGCACATATAACGCTATTTAGTGCACATATAAGGCAATTAAGGAAACCTGAAAAATACCATTTATTTATTAATGTTCATTGTGAGAGCAAGTGTTGAAACTTCAAAGAGCATTTCTGAGTTTGCTAACTTTAACATTGGTTGACACGATTCTTGGCTCTATTCTCGCTATAAGTTCTCCCAAAATTTTGTAATTAAAAAGCTAAAATGAGAATAACCCAACACTTAAATGTGAATAATTGAATCATTTTGCTTCTAAAATTTAAATTGACGACCTGAGCCCATTTCAAGAATGTTTGTTTGGACTTGTTATTACATTATCTAGTTCATGTGCATAACAATGAATTGACCCAACATCACCACACACACACACACATATATATATATATATAGCTCTATGTGATAAAAAATGAGAATAGCCCAACACTTAAATGTGAATAATTGAATCATTTTGCTTCTAAAATTTAAATTGACGACCTGAGCCCATTTCAAGAATGTTTGTTTGGACTTGTTATTACATTATCTAGTTCATGTGCATAACAATGAATTGACCCAACATCACCACACACACACACACACACACACACACACACACACACACACACACACACACACACACACATATATATATATATATATAGCTCTATGTGATAAAAAATGAGAATAGCCCAACACTTAAATGTGATTAATTGATGTGGGCTTATTTCAATCGGGGCCCTTCCTATCAGCATATTAGTCTGGTAATTTTGGCTCACTTTTGAGTCCAATCCCGAGTTACGTTTATCAAGTCGTGTTAGTTATATTTAGGAGGAAAATCAGTAATTTAATATTTGTAATAATCAATATAGTACATGGTTATTTCATGCATGCACATGATTATCTCATGCATGTACATGATTATTTCATGCCTATAGAACGTTTTCTAATGCATGTATAAGAGAAGTATTAAGAAGCCCAAGAAATGTGATCCGCCACTACATCCTTCTTTGCTACCACATCCCCAACCGTCAAAGCTAATACTAAAATTACAAAATCTAAATAAAAATGCAACATTTTAAAAGTTCACTTAATTTAATATATTTAATTACTTTAAGATTTGACTCTGGACACATCCACTGTACATATTTCATGCATGCACATTGTTATTTCATGCACATAGAATGTTTTTTAATGCATGTACAATGTTTGAGAAATTTTAAAATATAAAGGATAAGAGTGCTTAGCTAAGGAGACCTTACTTTAAGACTTTAAGAGCGAGGCTGCCTCATGACATGTTTTTTACAGAATCTAATATGTACTCCGAATTAGTCCAGAAATATGACTTCATGTCTTACAACATATTACAAAATCTAATATGTACTCAGAATTAGTGTATTACAAAAGGGATTTCCTCAAATCATAGAATCAAATCACATTTCGTTGTTTGGAATGTAGGATTAGGTTCTCAAATCAAGGAATCAAATCAAAAAAATGACAAAACAATGCAAGGCTTGGTGTTTGGAATGTAGGATTAGGTTCTCTGCCACTCCCTTAGCTAATCAGACAACTCAAGTGTTTATAAAATAACACCTACTCATAAACCTACAGAAGGGGGGGGGGGGGGGGGGGAGATTTTGTTACGTTAAAGTCACTCCTAGACAGAACCAAATTAAAATTAGGCATTCGAAAAGTTCTTGATATTTACCTTTCTCTTATTTTGCTCCCATTTGATAAGTTGTGCAATCATACTCTCACTATATTCATCCAAATCCTGCATATAAATTTGACAACAAATATTGACAGTCTTGAAATAAAATATGCTGAGTAATGTTCAACCAATATAACTTAGTTTAGACGCCTCATACCTCGTAACAACTCTTATCGATCCATGATTTTTGATCGCACAATTTTAATATGGTGTGTTTCCATCAAATAAATTAAAATGAGTCCTATATAATTTAAGCATGTATGGTACCCATTCTTTTGTCGAGGCACATTCACAACCTCCCACTGAAAAGTTTTTATCTCCAACAACCTTTTGTATCTCGGAGAGTCTCTTGCGATGATCTCCAAAGAAGGCAATAGCTATACAAAAACAATAAAGTTCAGTAGTTCAATCATTATCTTCCAATGAATGCTTTAAACAACTAGAACTTTACTACAATATGCATGGTGATACTATCTACGACATAATCCAGTATGACGATTACTGATGAACAGCCTAGTAAAATGTCACTCCTCCAGTAGTTGAATCTGGACTGTTACGAATTAGTATGGTGTTTACCAACAGCAAGTCGCGACTGGACCCGCTATGCTGGATCCCAAGTCAGGATCTCAGCTATTCAAAAATAAATGCCAATGCTATTCCAAGTTATGATAACAGCGAAGACCATGTTGGCATATAAGCATATAAAATCATACCTTTTCAACTAAAACATTACGTGTAACATCAGAGCGCCTGAGCACGTTGGAGTCAAGTATGAAGTTCGTCCTTTTCCTGAAGTCAACAACATAGGCAAACCAATGTAATTTGTCCACACGATAAGGAAAGAAAGCCTGAAATATTACAAACATGCAAAAACGTAGTTGATACATGAAAAATAGGTGCATGGAACTTCATAAAATGATAGTCAGTTAGAGAATGTTTATTTTCCAATTGGGTTGTGTTTAGATTTAGGGGCAAGTAGTCAAGTTTGATGTATTGACTTTGAAACCCGCTTTTACCGATAATTTTTTTAGAATTGAGAACATTTGTAAAAAATTCTTGGTAATTTCAAAAACCAAAAACAAGCATAAGGACTCATAAGGAATATGAATACCTTAATTATTGTCGGAAAATACATAACACTTGGGTTTCCCAGTGTCGTAAGAATATCAGCTGCATCAATAACCATATCCATCAACCAAGTTCCTGGCAACAAAGTCTGCAATGCGTATTGGGTTACTTGCAACCAGTCCGTTTCTACAACTACATACGTCACTGTTTTTTTTGGTGTAAACCGGGGTGTCTACCGTCGACAACAGTGCATAATCCCTTCGCCGTGCGTGCTCTTACAAAGAGGTAAACGGCTGGCCAAAGAGTTTGCTCAATTCCCATTGGTAGGGATCGAACCCCTAACCTCATGGTTAAGAGATGATGTGAGCAACCACCACACCAAACACATATGGTTTACAACTACGTCACTGTATAATGCACATATTGTAATTAGATAAACACAGAACATCAAAGTGGACGAAAACTGAACCATAAAAAATGCATTATGGTCAGTTATAACTTACTCCTTATTTGCCCGATTTTTCCTAATAGAATTGATCAAGTGAGCATCTGTATAGAAATCTTGTGGCACAGGATTACTGGGAAAAATGGAAAAAAAAACCTCCTTGATTACTGGGGAAAAAAGGAAAAAGGAAAAGGAAAACAAAGCTCCTTAAGATTTCTGATTACCGAATCTGACCGCCATTCTTGTAAGCCTTTGTTGCGGACGTCACTTGATCATTGAAAGGGTTGTTTTCCCAAGTCAGAATTATATTGCAAACCCTCACAATGTAACATTTAATATCAACTCTCTGAACAATAACAAAAAGTGAAAACAACATTAGAGCCTTCATATTTAATGCACATATAAGGTTATTTCATGAAACTACAAAGCTAATTCATGCATCTTTTTGGATACTGTCATGAAACTTAGTTAGAAACACTTGATAAAAAGTAGACTTAAATAGTAGAGACTTACTTCCTTTAGCACCTGTGACCATAGCGTGCCTTAACCCCGTCGTACGTCTCCATATGACGCATCAGGTAGATTCCAGTATCACGCTCCATAAAGATGTCACTATTCGGAATATACAATTTAGGCATTAAAAACCATGCAGACTGGAGCTTTGGAATTTTACTTGAAAGCGTAAGCAACAAGTTCTTCTAATAAACGAAAGACAATGCCAAGTAAATAATTTCTCACAAAAACTAGACCAAAATCAGACACTTTATTCCCAAACGATCTGAATACATACCACATATTTAACATGGCCAGAATAGTCAGTTGACTTATCCATCAAGTGCATAACTTCTAACAAGTTATCATCAACATGGAAACATAAAAGAATTGGCAAGGGTGTAACAATAAGAGTAACCACCTGTACGATAATGAAAAGAAAGACGACAATGAAGAGAAAGACACTTAGTTGAGAACAGCCATGCTAATTTTAAAATCTTGAAGGAGTTACCAACTTCACGTCTGCAAAGTTGATATCCAATAAGGCAATCTGTTCATTTAATTAGGTGATCCGTATTAGAGAATAAAAACCTATTTAATAACTGGACATTCATTTCATGCATGTACAGTGTTGTTTAAATTAAGTGACCCATATAAAAGAAGATTAAAATGGAAAACTTACGTCAGTTGGATCTGCAAAAATAGACGGGAACAGGATGTACGACCTCTAAATTTGTTTTGCTCATTCAAATAATCACACCACAGACTAATGACATCTCTATGAACTCGACCACCAAGTAGCAAACTCTTCATATGACTTCGTGTGAGAGTCTTGCCCGCATGGCTAAACAAAACCTTCCTATACATTATAAAAACATGAAACCTTAGTGTTATACAAAGAAAATATAATAGATATATGCCGAATAAGATCAAAAATATAGGAGAGTAATACGTACTCTTCATCTAACTCACAGGAAAATGCATAGTCGCCAACCACTCTTTCCAACTTACTCAACTCACGAATCAGGTCAACATTTCTTATGAAGAAAGGTAACGATAAACGTCATCTATATCAATATGCCTCTTAGGGAGCACCCTCTTAGTTTGCACAGTCTCAATAGAAAAATCAACACGCCTCTTAGCAGCCACCCTCTTATTAGCTTCCCGAGTCTCAATGGCATAATCTGAAGGACGGTTGGGGACTCTTGTACTAGGGGAGAAGAAGGCCCAATTGGCGATTGATCAAATGATACTTGAGATGAGATCACTACAGGCAATGGTTGGGACGAGATTAGAATTGGCGATAAAAGTTTCTGAAATACTGCAATAGATGACGTAGTTGATGTGCTTGCATAGGGAACACTTAAACTAGCCTGCAACCTCGACTCAAGGAAATCTTGAGAGGTATATGGTGCATCATCAACACTAAAAAGTCTGAAAGATGATCCTTCCATAAGGTCCTTTCCCTCTTTTCCTTTTCCATTTTTTCTTTCAAAAACTTAACACGATCTGAATCAAACGTGATGTGATCATAATTTAAGCACATTTAGTCCCCGAATTAACCTTGTTCCCATGCTTTTTAGTGCATATTTGGGTAATTTATTGTCTTTAGTTCTTTGTTTTGCATATTCTTTGAGGTTTTGTGTCCTTGGTAGGAAAGGAGTGCAAACCTTGCATTTTCATGGCAAAATGAGGCTAAATTGATTGAATTCAATGACCAAGCATCAAGGAGGGTGATCGGTCCGTTTAGTATTCACAAATAGATAGATGTGGTCGTTGGTCACGGTCGAATCAAAACACAATTTATAGCTTAACAAGCAACTCTACAATTAGTAAAGAGGCAAGTAAAGGTCGGATCCCAAGGGACGGGAGTTGAAATGAGATTTCTATTGTAACTAGTGGTGTCTAAGGGGTGTCACAAATTGGGTTGATGTAGAAGATTACTAAACTAAAATAACAATGAAAATAAACAAGCAAGATGAATTAAAGGGGTGTAAACAATTGATTAAAGGCACTAGGGTGTCATGGGATCATAGGGGAATCATGGGATATGATCATACAAACATGTTCTCAAATTATAAGCAAGCAATTATTGTTGTGATGGATTGAGTTGGGTTATATCTTACAATCCTAGGAAAGTTTGGGTCCCGGAGCCGAATCGATTAGATTGTACAACACCTACAAGTCGACTTAATCTTTCCTACTCAACAACATGCATGGTCTAATGAGACTCGAGTTGGGTTATGTCTTACAAGTCTCATTGAAAAGATAGGAGATGATAGTAAATGCAAGGATTCATAGGCTTAGCATTTCATCAAATATAACATGTGCATGAGTTGAGATCAAAACAAGCAAGCAAATAAGATATGAAAGCATATTAATTTAAGCATGAATCATTCCCCATGTTGGTTTCCCTAATCACCCATTAACCCTAGCTAAGAGACTACTCACTCATTATCATGTTGATCATGCTAGCAAGGTTGTCAATCATACCAACAATATGAAACATGATGAATAAATGAAAGTAATTAACAATAATTAAAAAGGGATTAAGAGATTATACCTACTAATGATTCCAATAATAAAGCAAGAATAATAGAAGTACTTGAATGCTAGATTGAGAGGTTGTCAATCTCCCAATAATAACCCAAATAATCTTCAATTACCCAAAATAAAGGATGAACAAAAGAGAGATTAAAGAACTAAAACTTGGATTAAAACTTGATTAATACTTGATTACAATATTGAAGGGAGATTTGATTGATATTAACTACACTAATTATTGATAAGAAGAACATGCTCCTCTAATTAGACTAATGGGGTATTTATAGTGAAAATTAGGGAGGATGCATTAGGGTTAACTAAGGGCTAAACTAGTAATTACACTTTTTAAGTAGAGCAAGGAGAAGCCGGTATTTTTGGAGAGAAGGGCTTCTCTTTTCGTAGCTTGAAGAAGACAACCCGTGCTGTGAAGGAATCCGGGCGGATTAGGGTCGGGACGGCCGGATTTGGTCGATGGAATCCGAGCGGATTCTGGGGAATCCGGGCGGATTTTGAGGGGAATCCGAGCGGATTCAGCTGGGACGCTCGGATTGTGGCTAGGTGGGACGGGCGGATTGCTGACAATGCGCTCGGATTGTCAGTCAGCGTGATACTTCTTCTTTTTCTTCCCTTTTCTTCATAAATTCCTTGGGGATTTCCTTGGGGACTCAAGGATCCTTTCCCAACATTGCTCTTCTACTATGATATGTACAAAGGCCTTCTAATCTTGTCCCTCCTTGATGCTTGGTCATTGAATTTGATCAATTTAGTCTTGTTTTGCCATGAAAATGCAAGATTCTTACTCCTTTCCTACCAAGGGATCAAAATCTCAAAGAATATGCAAAACAAAGAACTAAAGATAAGAAATGACCCAAATAAGCACTAAAAAGCATGGAAACAAGGCTAATTCGGGGGCTAAATATGCGCCAATTATGGTCACATCAAATATCCCCAAACCGAACCTTTGCTCGTCCCGAGTAAAGAGGTGACAAAGACTAGGACCAATACTAACCTATCCTAATAATATAGCCGATATGAGACAATTAGCGGGTCTCACTCCGCCCCTTCAACTCACAACAAGACAACCATGAGGTAGGATGCCTTCTTGCAAGGCAAGGTGGGTCTTGCCAAAATGGCGACACATCCAAGCATTAAGCACACAAAAACACATAATGGATGCATCTACAAAAAGAATAGCCACTCCCTCATCTAAGTGGCGGAAATTATCTACAAGGGAAGCAATTCAAGGGTACACACTCCTTCATAGATGCAATTTCTTCAAACTACTAAGCCTAGAAGGATTACAATAAATCACCTCCAAGTTGTGTCAAGCTAGGGTACCTTTGTCCTCAATCGTTAAATGCTTTTGTCAAGAGTAGACTCCCTATGGTGTTAGAAACACTGGAGGATCGCGGAATTCCCCCTCTTGCCTAGACAAGAAGAAGGGTCGTCCTCTCTCTACCATGCATAAAAATGGATACAATGGATAAAGGGATCAATAGATATTTGAGTTTCACTTTGGGAGTTTGCTTTTGTTTTTGTTTTCCCCCCAATTTCTTGTGGCATATAACATTTGAGAACACTTGCTTTGCCATTTCTTTTTGATTTTTGGCATTTCAACACTTGACAACTTTTCAAATTTTTGCATTTCTTTTTGAACATTTTCAAAGTCACCCCAATTAGTAACGAGGGTGCCTTGTATTTGAAGCTTAGGAGTCTATTTTTCCTCCTCTTTTCTTTTGATGCATTTTTGCAAACTTTCTTTCATTTTTCATTTCATTGAACTCAAATTGATTTCTTTTTGTGCCCATTCCCTTTTGTTGACAAAATGTGTGGTAGAACATGGATGAATGATGGTTGCATGGTTTCAAGGGTCACCTTGGAATAAACGGTAGCCAAGGAGTTATCACACCACAAGGTACTCTTGACTAGGCCTTAATCCATGGGTCAAAGGATACTAGCATGACACATCCTAGGGTGTTTTACAAGTATTCTAACAAGCAAAGTCTTAAGAATAAAAAGCATCTACTAGGGCCTATATACACTTGTCAAGCTTCCCAAGTAGACGGTTTCGCAAAATTTTTCTAACATGCAACTACATGCCATGATGCAACTAACATATAAACATCCTAATGCATATGATTCTACCAACTAATATGACATATAAACTAAATGCAATCCTAATTTCACATTGTTATACCGCATCAATCAAAATAAAGCCACATAGTCATTAACATAAAGAGGAAAAAGGAGATTGGAAAGATCATACCATACGGTCTTCAATATCCTCATGTCTCGGATGTGGCGTAGTCAATCAATGTGAACAAGGATAAAACAAACACAATATATACAAGACAATATATTCAAAGGAAATGAACTTGTTTTTGGGTTTTCAATTTTTTCAATTTTTATGATTTTTGAAATTTTTCAATTTTTATGGGTTTTTGAATAAGAGTTAAATGTTAGAATTCCCATCCCCACACTAATATGGGCATTGTCCTCAATGGCCAAAATGATGGAAATTATGCAAAGATGATGCATGATTTCTATACTAAATGCAATTCTATACTAAGCTACACTACATGATGCATGGTTTTTGTTATGACGGAGAGGATAATTTAGATTACCTCCCATTGTGTATGCATTAACTTCCTCAAACCGAGTGAGACACTATTGCTAATGTCCAAGGATGGGTATAGTTCATGCACACACTATGCTATGCATGAAACTAGTTTTGTCATTTTGGATTTTACAAATGGGAACAATAAAAACACCTCAATGGTACCGAGGTGTGAGTCCTTTGATGTTGCTAGGACTAAACCAACAATGATCAAAATGAAATAAAATACAAAGAGATATAGACAAACCATGGGAGTGCAGGAGTCTCCAAGGCTTGCTATTCTTCCATCATGCTATCATCATCATCACTTCCCTCATGAGAAGTGGTCACATTGTCACTTTCCTTGTCACTTTCTTCCTCATCTTCTTCCTCATCATCATCTTCACCATCTCTTTCTCCTTCCATTGCTTCTCCCTCAATATTATCATCAACTTCTTCATCATTTCTAACAACCTCATTATCTCCCACCACGTCCCTAGATGCACCCGGAAATAAGACTACTCTATCCGCCCAACTAGGCAAAGGACAAGATGGATCAAGGAGTCCTTGCCTAGCTAGATGTAGGAGGGGTGGATATTGAGCCAAATACGCATTTTTCCGATCTTCATGGGCTTGCTTGTGCATTGCTTGCATAAGAAGAGTCACATAGTCTTTCCCAATTTCAATTCCTTCCGGCTTGAACTCTTCATACTCAAAGGGGTAAGGTGGTATGATAATGGAAGAGGAGGGGGTTTCAAGATCACCCTTTTGTTGTTGAATGATATACTCGGCTTCGTCGGAAAGGGGAAGTAGATAATTGGTCCGGTGGACACTTAGGCGACAAATCTTCGAGGGCAAGGTGAACGATCTAGCTTCACTAGTTAGCCATCCATATTTAGTGTCAAGAGGGTTATGGGCAACCCACTTGAACTTGTTAATCATAATGTGCATATCAATAAGATGGCCACCTTCCTTTGCTTTGTACTTCTTATCCTTATTGAAATTAGGATCAAAGTGCTTGGCTAGGACCGTGACTAGCCCGCCATTGACAATAACGGTCGTGCCCTTCTTCCCATTATCAACATTAAGCCATCTATCAACCAATAGCCTCAAAGAATTGTAAGGCTTGGTGTGAATTCTTCCGATATTCAAAGCCGATTCAAGGAGAATAAAATCGAGTCTTGTGAAATGATTGGTGTCTTTCCTAGCAATTATGGTATTTCCCACAACCTTGTGCCATACTCTTATGCCCGGATGATGGACCAAAAGAGCACGACATGCATGAAAATCCTCAAATTTCTTCCCGGAGATTGCCTCCCAAAGAGGTTCGGGGTCATACTTTCCATAACTCTTGAAATAACTTTCTTTATCACTAAGACCCAAAATTTCACCCAATTCCTTAAAGGTAATGCGTCTACTAACATTAGCTAGACGAAACTCGATATTTTCCCTATTCTCAACTTTGGTGACTTTCAAAGAACTTAAAAATTCCAAGACAAGGGAGGGGTATGTCAATTCCTTTGTTTCAAACAATTTTTTCCAACCCCATGGCTTTGAAAAAGGCTTTTGTTTGTTCAAGAACACCCAATTTTTCCAAGGCATCTTTACATATGAATTTGGTGGATTGTAATGACTTCATAGCAAACTTGACAAAGGTATTTCTATGGGTATCGGAAATAAAAGTTACCTCCGGATAATGCAAAAGTTGATTAATTACCGGAGTAGAGGATGTTGATGGTCCCATAGAAGGTTGTTGTTGTTGTTGTACTTCCAAGTTTGGTGTTGCCACCACCATAGCCAAAGCTTTCTTTGTTTGAAGAGCCTTTTGCCTTTGTGAGAGTGCCTTAGCCTTTGGTGCCTTGGTTTCCTTTGTTGCACCCTTAGTCCTTGCCATTGATGAGCTTAACCAAGAAAAGAATGAAAAATCTTCAATATGTAGGATGCCCAAATCGATTTGAAGGTGAAAGGCTTTGCCTTTATGAAAACAAAAATCGACTCAAAGGTTGAAGATTTTGTTCTTGGTTTTGATTTTTGTTGAAGAAGGAGTGATTAAATTGTTGTTGGAAGGGTGGTTTGATTTGTTTTTGTTGAATGTTGTTGAGGGTTTTTGTTTTTATGATGGAGAGGATGAGGGTTTTGATGTTGTGGGTAGTGTTTATGAATGAATGAATGAATGAATGAAGGTGGGAGGGGTTATAAAGGGACCGAAATTTTCGAAACTGCAGGTGCAATCCGTGCGGATTAGGTACAATCCGTGCGGATTCTGCTTCTTCAATCTTTACGAAATCTCGCCTAAAGACGGGCGGATTTGGTACAATCCGCTCGGATTGTCTGAACACGGGACGGGCGGATTTCTTCAAAGACGGACGGATTTCAGTCCAGAGATTTTTGCTTGTTTTCCTTTGCTGCAAAGACGGGCGTCTTTCTCACAAGACGGCCGGATTCTTCAAGACGGGCGGATTTTTTGGAATCCGCTCGGATTCTTTTAATGATGGGAAAATTTCAAATTTCAGCTCAGTTCAAGACGGGCGTCTTTTGTGCAGGACGCTCGGATTGCATAAGACGGGCGGATTTTTGGGAATCCGCTCGGATTCTGGTCCTTTGTACCCGGATTCATTTCATTCGTGTACAATGCAATTCCCTTTACCATTCTTCCATTCTTCTTCATTTCTTGTGTTCTTCGTTGTGGGGGCATTACTAAGGCATGGATAGCCTAGGCAATTCCCATCCCCACACTAAGGTAAAGCACTACACATCAATTGAAGTTGTTAGTCCCTCCCTCACTTCTCTCTTACATGACAATTATTTTGATCAAAGTAAATAAAAATCCAAAAATGACAAAAATGCAATACAAGAATTGAAATGTAAGTTAGGGAGTTAGAAATATTTACAAGTGGTGGTTTAGGGAGGACTCCACCAAACTCTCATTCTTGATGAGATGTCAAGGGGGCATGTTCAAGGTGTTGTTGATGTTGCTCAACACCTTGAAAAAGTAATCAAAAGCTTGTTCATTATTGTGGTAGAGGTCCTCAATAGACCGTGCCCCTTGTTGTTGATCATGATCGATGGCATGCCCAATGTAGGGATTAAAAATCCCTTCAAACTCGTCGTCCCAAAGACCACAAACTTCATTGAGTTGATCATTGAAAATCTCTTGCTTAGATGGAGACAACTCTCCCAATTTCTTCTCTTGGCCAATGAGGCAATCCTCTTCTTCCTTGGTTGATTTTGATGAGCTTTGCAAGCTCTCCTTGTCACAATTCACTTGCTCTTTGAATGGAGCATCGTCAATTTTCTTCCTCCATTGGAGTTCCGATTTCTTCCTTTCATCTTTTCGGCTATAATGATCAATCATGAAACATGGCTCATGCAAACGAGGAGCTCTCATGGTCTTGTCAAGATTAAAAGTTATGCTTTCATCTCCCACTTCTATAGTGAGCTCTCCATGTTTCACATCAATCACCGCACCGGCGGTGTGTAGGAAAGGTCTTCCTAGGATGATTGGAATGTTGGAATCTTCCTCCATATCAACAATGACAAAGTCCACCGGGATGAAAAACTTCCCAATTCGCACGGGACCATCTTCCCATATCCCTAATGGTGTCTTCGTCGATCTATCGGCCATTTGAAGTGTGATGTTGGTGCATTTAAGCTCTCCCATTCCCAACCTTTTACTCACCGAGTACGGCATGACACTCACACTAGCCCCTAGATCACACAAGGCTTTGTTGATCGTCGTGTCGCCAATGGTACACGGTATTGAGAAGCTTCCCGGATCCTTTAACTTTGGAGGTGAACTCCCTTGAAGTATTGCACTACTCACCTTAGTGAAGGCGATAGTCTCAAGTTTCCGGATCGACTTCTTCTTTGTGAGGATATCTTTCATGTACTTTGCATAGGCCGGAACGTGGTTGATTAATTCCGTGAAAGGAATTGAGACTTCTAAATTCTTCACAATTTCCATGAACTTTCCAAGTTGATCATCAAATTTGGGCTTGGCTTGACGACTTGGAAAAGGAAGTCTAATCACAATGGGCTCCTTCTCTTTGGCCTTGTCTTCATTTTTCTTTGAAATTTCTTCTTTTGATGATTCTCCATCTTTGGAGTTTTGCACAATTTCTTCCTTTTCACTAGCTTCCACAACTTCATCCTCAACTTGCCTCTTCGGTGCTTCATACCTTGTACCACTTCTCAAGTGAATGGCACTAACCGTTTCATGTCTAGGGGGATTACTTTGAGGTGGTAATTGCCCTTTTGTCTTTGTGAGCTTGAAGATGCTAGTTGAGTCAATTGTGTTTCCAACATCTTGGTGTGAGCTAGAATGTTGTTGATGGTGGTTTCTTTTGCTTGGCTATCTTTTTGCATTTGGGTGAAAAATTCTTGTTGGTTCTTTTGCATTTGGAGGACCGCTTTTTGGACATCAAAGCCTTGGTCATTTTGGTGATTGTATGGATTTTGATTTTGGTAACCTTGGTTTTGATTGTAAAAGGGTCTTTGATTTTGGTTTCTCATGGGTGGTGGAGTGTATGTTGTTTGAGGGTTTTGAATATTTTGGCTTTTGTATGAGAGATTTGGATGGAACTTGGTGTTTTCATTGTAAAAATTTGAATAAGGGGTACCACTTTTGTAAGCTTGGAAAGCATTAACTTGTTCGGTTGTTCCCCTACACTCACTTGGGTCATGACCCAAAGTTCCACAATTCTCACATATCCCACTTGGGATTGATGAGGATGCCGTCATGGCATTGACATGATGCTTCGATGATTTTGAGTTTTCCTCAAGTCTAGCCATAGCTTGTTCAAACTTCAAGTTGATTGTGTCAATGTGAGCACTAAGTTGAGCACCCAATTGAGTAACGGAGTCCACTTCATGCTTTCCTCCTCTAGTAGCCTTGCGAGGTCTACTATATTGTGAATTATGGACCGCCATTTCCTCAATCTTGTTCCATGTTTGATTGTCATCAACTTCGGTGAACATTCCATTTGATCCCATATTGAGAATGTTCCTAGAATCTTCATATAAACCATTCCAAAATTGTTGCACCAAAAACCATTCGCTAAGTCCATGGTGAGGACATGAGCGACAAATACCTTTGAACCGCTCCCAAGCTTCATACAAAGACTCTTCATCCCTTTGCTTAAAACCCGTAATTTGAGCTCTTAGCATGTTGGTCTTTTCCGGTGGGTAGAATTTTTTGTAGAAAGCTAGAGCCAACTTCTTCCAAGAATCTATTCCAAGGGTGGCCTTATCAAGGCCCTTCAACCATTGCTTTGCGGTGCCGATTAAGGAAAAAGGAAATAAGACCCATCTTATTTGGTCTTGAGTCACGCCCGTTTGAGAGATAGCATCACAATAATCGCAAAAGGTTTCCATATGAGAATGAGGGTCCTCACTAGGCATTCCCCCGAATTGGCTCCTCTCAACTAGTTGGATGAAGGCGGACTTGGCAATAAAATTTCCGGTGAGATGTTGCGGTGTAGGAGTACCATTTGGTAGATTCTCCTCGGTGGGTACGGAGTGTGACGAGAATTTTGGCATTGTAGGTGGATTTTGTAGGGTATTGTGTAATGGGTTTTCTTCTCCTTCTATTGCGAAAGGATTGACAAACTCACTAGTGGGTTGAACAACTTCACCAACACCTCTCAAATTCCTCCTAACAAGTCTCCTATTATTTGTCAAGGTTCTTTCGATTTCACGGTCAAAAGGTAACAAATCACTTTGTAACCTTCTAGACATGCAAAATATCAAACAACTCAAAAAAAATTAGAACAAACCTTGAGGAGTTTTACTTCCTCAAGGCGAAGAAAGACACAACTAATAACAAAAAGGAAATCTAAATCAAACAAACACCGTCCCCCAAGAACGCGCCATTTTTGATCGGTCCGTTTAGTATTCACAAATAGATAGATGTGGTCGTTGGTCACGGTCGAATCAAAACACAATTTATAGCTTAACAAGCAACTCTACAATTAGTAAAGAGGCAAGTAAAGGTCGGATCCCAAGGGACGGGAGTTGAAATGAGATTTCTATTGTAACTAGTGGTGTCTAAGGGTGTCACAAATTGGGTTGATGTAGAAGATTACTAAACTAAAATAACAATGAAAATAAACAAGCAAGATGAATTAAAGGGGTGTAAACAATTGATTAAAGGCACTAGGGTGTCATGGGATCATAGGGGAATCATGGGATATGATCATACAAACATGTTCTCAAATTATAAGCAAGCAATTATTGTTGTGATGGATTGAGTTGGGTTATATCTTACAATCCTAGGAAAGTTTGGGTCCGGAGCCGAATCGATTAGATTGTACAACACCTACAAGTCGACTTAATCTTCCCTACTCAACAACATGCATGGTCTAATGAGACTCGAGTTGGGTTATGTCTTACAAGTCTCATTGAAAAGATAGGAGATGATAGTAAATGCAAGGATTCATAGGCTTAGCATTTCATCAAATATAACATGTGCATGAGTTGAGATCAAAACAAGCAAGCAAATAAGATATGAAAGCATATTAATTTAAGCATGAATCATTCCCCATGTTGGTTTCCCCTAATCACCCATTAACCCTAGCTAAGAGACTACTCACTCATTATCATGTTGATCATGCTAGCAAGGTTGTCAATCATACCAACAATATGAAACATGATGAATAAATGAAAGTAATTAACAATAATTAAAAAGGGATTAAGAGATTATACCTACTAATGATTCCAATAATAAAGCAAGAATAATAGAAGTACTTGAATGCTAGATTGAGAGGTTGTCAATCTCCCAATAATAACCCAAATAATCTTCAATTACCCAAAATAAAGGATGAACAAAAGAGAGATTAAAGAACTAAAACTTGGATTAAAACTTGATTAATACTTGATTACAATATTGAAGGGAGATTTGATTGATATTAACTACATTAATTATTGATAAGAAGAACATGCTCCTCTAATTAGACTAATTGGGTATTTATAGTGAAAATTAGGGAGGATGCATTAGGGTTAACTAAGGGCTAAACTAGTAATTACACTTTTTAAGTAGAGCAAGGAGAAGCCGGTATTTTTGGAGAGAAGGGCTTCTCTTTTCGAAGCTTGAAGAAGACAACCCGCATTTGTGAAGGAATCCAGGCGGATTAGGGTCTGGACGGATTTGGTCGATGGAATCCGAGCGGATTTCGGGGAATCGGGCGGATTCGAGGGGAATCCGAGCGGATTCAGTTGGGACGCTCGGATTGTGGCTAGGTGGGACGGGCGGATTGCTGATAATCCGATCGGATTGTCGATCGTGATACTTCTTCTTTTCTTCCCTTTTCTTCATAAATTCCTTGGGGATTTCCTTGGGGACTCAAGGATCCTTTCCCAACATTGCTCTTCTACTATGATATGTACAAAGGCCTTCTAATCTTGTCTCTCCTTGATGCTTGGTCATTGAATTTGATCAATTTAGTCTTGTTTTGCCATGAAAATGCAAGATTCTTACTCCTTTCCTACCAAGGGATCAAAATCTCAAAGAATATGCAAAACAAAGAACTAAAGATAAGAAATGACCCAAATAAGCACTAAAAAGCATGGAAACAAGGGTAATTCGGGGGCTAAATATGCGCCAATTATGGTCACATCAGAGGGACAAGATTAGAAGGCCTTTATACATACTATAGTAGATAGGCAATGATGAGAAAAGATCCTTGCATCCCCGAGGAAATCCTCAAGGATTCTATGAAGAAAAAGGAAGAAAAGAAGAAGGAATGAAGTTGTTTGACAATCCGTGCGGATTGCCCTGAAGACGCCCGTCCATCACCCACAATCCGAGCGTCTTCCTCCACAGGACGCCCGTCCAAAACGCCACCAATCCACCCGTCTTCCTCCACAGGATGCCCGTCCAGAAGCACCCAAATCCGCCCGTCCCGTGCCAAAAACGCTCGGATTCCCATACAGGTATTTCGTCTTCTACAAACTTCAAGGAAGGATGCGCATCTTTTTCTAAGACCGGCGAAAAAGAGACCGGAGTCTCCCTAGAGACCGGCGATTCCTCAAGGACTTAATCGTCATTTAAGCCCTTAGTAAACCCTAATTTATGTACCTAATCCCCACTATAAATACCCCATTAGTCTAATTAGAAGAGCATGTTCTTCTTAGCAATCTTTAGTGTAGTTAATATCAATCAAATCTCTCTTTAATCTTGTAATCAACATTTAATAAAGTTTTAATACAAGATTTATTTCCTTAATCTCTCTCTTGTTAATCCTTTATTTTGGGTAATTGAAGATTATTTGGGTTATTATTGGGAGATTGACAACCTTCCAATCAAGCATCAAGTACTTCTATTATTCTTTGCTTTATTATTGGAATCATTAGTAGGTATAATTCTCTTAATCCCTTTTTAATTATTGTTAATTATCTTCATTTATTCATCATGTTTTACTTTGTTGGTATGATTGACAACCTTGCTAGTATGTTCAACATGATAATGAGTTAGTAGTTTCCTTAGCTAGGGTTAATGGGTAATTAGGGGAAACCAACATGTGTAATGATTCATGCTTAAATTAATATGTTTTCATAGTTTATTTGCTTGCTTGTTGTGATCTCAACTTATGCACATGTTATGTTTGATGAAATGTGAGCCTATGAATCCTTGCATTTTTTACCCATCACCTATCTTTTCAATGAGACTTGTAAGACATAAACCAACTCGAGTCTCATTAGACCATGCATATTGTTGAGTAGGGAAGATTAAGTCGACTTGTAGGTGTTGTACAATTTAATCGATTCGGCTCCGGGACCCAAACTTTCCTAGGATTGTAAGATATAAACCAACTCGATCCATCACAACAATAATTGCTTGCTTATAATTTGAGAATATGTTTGTATGATCAATTCCCATGAATCCCCTATGACCCCATGACACCCTAGTGCTTTTTATCAATTGTTTACATCCCTTTTAATTCATCTTGCTTGTTTACTTTCATTGCTATTTAGTTTAGTGATCTTCTACTTCAAACCCCAATTGTGACACTTAGACACCACTAGTTGCAATAGAAAATCTCATCTCAATTCCCGTCCCTTGGGATCCGACCTTTACTTGCCTCTTTACTAATTGTAGAGTTTTTTGTGAAGTTATAAATTGTGTTTTGGTCTAGGTGCTCCTAACGACAAGTACTGAAAAATAAACCCCATCGAGGGATCATGACCAAAAATGGCGCCGTTGCCGGGGACGGTGTTAACTTGATTTAGATTTTCTTGTATTGTTATTAGTTGTGTCTTTCTTTGCCTTGGGGAAGTAAAACTCCTCAAGGGTTGTTCTAATTTTTTTCGAGTTGTTTGATATTTTGCATGTCTTGAAGGTCACAAGGTAACTTGTTACCCTTTGATCACGAAATTGAAAGGACTTTGACAACCAATAGAAGACTTGCTAGGATAACTTTGAGAGGTATTGGTGACGTTGTAGATATTCAACCAAATACTATTGAGTTCATCAACCCTTTGCAAGAGAAGGTGAGGAGAACCCAACACAAAATCAACCCACAATGCCTAAGTTTTCATCACATTCCGTACCAACCGAGGAGAACCTACCCAATGGTACTCCCACACCACAACACTTAACCGGAAATTTTATTGCCAAATCCGCATTTATCCAATTAGTCGAAAGAAGCCAATTTGAGGGGATGCCTAATGAAGACCCTCACTCTCATATGGAGACTTTTTGCGACTATTGTGATGCGATTTCTCAAACCGGTGTAACTCAAGACCAAATTCAATGGGTCTTATTTCCTTTTTCTCTAACTGGCACCGCGAAACAATGGTTGAAAGGCCTTGATAAGGCTACTCTCGGAATTGATTCTTGGAAGTGTGGGATTTATCTGTATGCATCCCTTTAAATTTGAGTACTATAACGAATTATAACATGATGAAACTAGTCATAAAATAAATTGCATAAACAAAATTGTAAAGGATTAATATATAACCTTCGGTCCTAGCAAAAACGGCCTCAGAACAATATCAAAGTTGATATTCGCCTATCAGTTGCACCCAAGACGATATGAGAAATGCCCTTTAATTATGCTAGAATCGATCCAAAAATTAACTAATTAATTTTTTTAGGTTTTTGTGTTTTTCATAGAGATGAGAGGCAAGGATTAGGTTGGAATGAATTAGGGTTGAAAAAACATCTCACCTTTCTCTTAATAAAACCCAAAAAAGAGAAGGCAAATCGAGATCTTATTCTTTCCTTCATCCGGCCCATAAACCGAAATAATAAGGATTATAATTTCCTTATTTTCGGTTATTCCAAAAATGTATAAAATGTGTTAAATATAAATTGTCATCTAGTGAGGATCGATCCCACAACCTCTTGGTTTGAGTACCCTCACTATTACCACTATGACACATTCATCTTGTTGATATTAAATATAACCGATTACATCTAATTACGAATTAACAGATTAATTCGTCCAAGCTAACATTACATACATTTAATTAAATATAACTTATTATATTCAATTTACGAATTGACAGTTAATTCGTCTCAACTAATATTATTTAATCTTCATTAAATAATTGTCTCATCAATACATTGACTAACTGTTTAGTCATTTAAGGTATCAATGTGATTACATTTCCATAACCACATCTCTCAAACACATCCTATAGGTGTGACCTTTAGGGACCAGTTGATCACCGCCATCTGTATGATAATAACGTCAAACTTTCTAGCAAGCCAACCGTTATTAGGTAATCATTAATCAACTGATTAAAGTACTAAGTATACCCTTGTGAACCTGTAAGAGATTTACAAATGTTATCACACTAATTTGTGGAGGACACAAGCTCCAACAAACTCCCACTTGTCCTCACAAGTGTATGTCCGATAACCGATTCTCATATCCTAAAATTTCTCCCACTCAATGTAAAAAAATTTGCAAATCCGTATTCACAAAGGTCGTATTTTACAAGCGATCATTATCAAGAGTGGTTTCCCCGACTAGAGAGTAACTTAACTGATAAACGAATCATCATTCGAGCATGGCCATGCATTTCAGTTACAACTCCTCGAGTGGCCTTGAGAAATAACTATACCTGATAAGGGTTGGATATTTTCCTCAACTCGAATCCTGCCGATGTAAGCACGTATGAAATGACCCGGAAAAAATCTACTTAGCCTCCTCGATTACAGATCGTGAGAAAGAAACCAAAGTCACCCAAAAACTGCCTTAATCTCAAGAGACAGTCGATAGTCAAAAGAATCGACTCTAGGAACACAATGGATGTCCTATCCACGACCTGGCATCGAATGTTTTTAAACATTTAGGACTCCATTACGTTGTCACAAAAAATTTTCCTACGAGGTATCGTTATAATCTCGCATTTGTGATCGATCAGTCAACAGTTTGACTTATGGCTCGTTGAACCCACCAGCAATCGACTGCACAATATAATAGCCAAAGTTATCAGCTCTTGGAGGCGATTACGGACCAAAAAAAATATAATGTAATTCAGTTCACTTTGTGGCGTTCAAAGTTGTCAGTACAATCCACATGAAAAACAAAATATTATAATAAAACAATGAAGTTATAAATAGTATATGAAAAAGATAATATATCAAATTCATAATCAACTACTACAACTCAGGAACACGTTTAATTCCCATGGAAATAATGTGTCCATCATGCTTATCAAAATTCAACGGTTTAGTGAGAGGGTCCGCGATGTTATCATCCGTCGCAATCTTGTCAATCACTATCTCTTCTTGCTTCACATAATCACGGATCAGGGGAGCTTTCCGATGTACATATCTAGATTTGTTGCTAGACTTAGGCTCCTTAGCCTGGAATATGGCACCTCTATTGTCACAATAGATGGTGATCGGGTCATTCGAACTAGGAACTATCGTAAGTCCTTGTAAGAATTGACGCATCCATATCGCTTCCTTACCGCTTCGAAGCGGCATAGTACTCGGATTCGGTGGTAGAATCGCTACAACACTCTATTTGGAACTCTTCCGGTGACCGCAAACACCATTAAGAGTGAAGACCAACCCGGACTGAGATTTTGAATCATCTCGATCCGTTTGGAAGCTAGCATCTGCGTAACCGATTGCGCATAGCTTAGTATCGCCTCCATAAGTCAATACCCTATCCTTAGTCCTCCGTAGGTACTTAAGGATATTTTTAACAGCTATCCAGTGTGTTTCACCTGGATTCTTTTGGTACCGACTCGTCATACTCAATGCATATGCCACGTCTGGACGTGTGCATATCATGGCATACATGATTGATCCTATTGCAGATGCATAAGGAACAAGACTCATGCGCTCAATCCCTTCAGGCGTCGTGGGTGACTGAGACTTGCTTAACTGCATCCCAGACGTCATTGGAAGGTTCCCCTTCTTGGAGTTGGTCATGCTGAACTTCTCAAGAATCTTATCCAAATAAGACTCCTGACTCAGTGATAACATCCGTCGTGATCTATCTCGGTAGATACGGATTCCCAAAATGCGTTGTGCCTCACCCATATCTTTCATCTGGAAATGGTTCTTCAACCTTTCTTTAACCGAAGATAAGAGAGGAATTTCATTCCCAATCAAGAGTATGTCATCGACATACAATATCAAGAATACAATCTTGCTCCCACTCGACTTGATATATAAGCATGGTTCTTTGACCGATCGAGTGAAACCATACTCTTTTATCACCTGGTTGAAACGATGATTCCAACTCCGAGAAGCTTGCTTAAGTCCATAAATGGAACGCTTAAGCTTGCATACTTTCTTAGGATGTTCAGGATCTATGAAACCTTCGGGTTGCACCATGTACAACTCTTCCTCCAAATAACCGTTTAAGAAGGCGGTTTTCACATCCATTTGCCAAATTTCATAATCGTGAAAAGCGGCAATAGCTAAGATTATCTGAATGGAACGTAGCATGACTAAAGGTGCAAAAATCTCATCATAATGCAATCCGTGCACTTGAGTGAAACCTTTTGCCACTAGTCGTGCCTTATAGGTATCTGGTTGCGCGTCTACAGAACGCTTTATTTTGTAAAGCCATTTGCACTGTAGAGGTTTTACCTTATTAGGTAAATCAACAAGATCCCATACGTCATTCTCATACATAGAGTCCATCTCGGATTGCATGGCTTTGAGCCATAGCTTTGAGTCGGAACAGGCCATTGCACCTTTATAGGTAGCGGGTTCATTACTCTCTAAGAGTAAAACGTCATTCTCCTCGACCATACCAATGTATCTGTCCGGAGGATGAGAGACTCTACCCGACCTCCTAGGTTCCTCGGGAATATTAACCGTGTCCAGTTGGAGGAACAACTTCCTCCATCTGTTCCTCGGTTGTTGGTTCTGGAATCTCCGACAGCTCGAAGGTTCTATTACTCGTCTTGTTCTCGAGAAATTCTTTCTCTAAGAACGTCGCACTAGCCGCAATAAAAACTCGATGTTCGGTAGGCGAATAGAAGTAATGACCAAATATTCGTTTTGGATAACCTATAAAGTATGTCTTGACCGATCGCGGGCCGAGCTTATCCTCGTGTCTCAACTTGACATAAGCCTCGGAGCCCCAAACCCGAATAAAGGACAAGTTAGGGACCGTTCCCTTCCACATTTCATATGGAGTCTTGTCGACAGCTTTAGTCGGACTTCGGTTAAGTATAAGAGCAGCTGACAAAAGAGCAAAACCCCATAATGAATCAGGCACTACCGTGTGACTCATCATGGATCGAACCATATCAAGTAAGGTTCGATTTATCCGTTCGGACACACCATTTAATTGAGGTGTTCCTGGTGGAGTTAACTGTAGAATCATTCCACAGTCTTTAAGGTGTTGATCAAACTCATTTGAAAGATATTCGCCACCCCGATCTGAACGGAGTGCTTTAAACTTTCTACCCAGTTGGTTCTCAACCCTGTTCTGTTATTCCTTGAATTTCTCAAAGGACTCACTTTTATGCTTCATTAAGTAGACATATCCGTATCTACTTAAATCGTCCGTGAAAGTGATAAAATATCTATAGCCATCTCTAGCGGTAATTGACATAGGTCCACAAACATCAGTATGTATGAGTCCTAATAGGTCACTAGCACGCATTCCAACACCTTTGAAGGAAATTCGAGTCATTTTGCCAATGAGACATGATTCACACGTGCCATATGTAGAAAAATCGAATGCGGGAATAGTCCTATTATCGACGAGTATCTTTACGCGTTTCTCATTTATGTGTCCCATTCGACAATGCCATAGATAGGTTTGATCTTTGTCACCAACCTTTAATTTCTTATTATTCATGTGTAATACTTCCGTGGTTTGATCTAAGATGTAAATTCCATTCATGGAAACTGCTTTGCCATAAATCATTTCATTGAAAGAGAAAATACAGCTATTATCCTTTATTGAAAATGCAAAACCGTCTTTAGCAAGTACGGAAACAGAAATAATGTTCTTAGACAAAATGGGTACATAGTAACAGTTATTTAAAAATAACTCAAAACCACTAGGGAGTTGGATTACATATGTTCCCTTCGAGGCAATGACAACTCGTGCTCCATTCCCGACTCGCGCAGTCCACATCACCTTTTTCGAGAGGCATGGTGTTCTTTAGGCCCTGCAAATGATTACACAGATGAGAACCACAACAAGTATCAAGTACCCAAGTTCCGAAACTTGCATGGTTAATCTCAATCATATGAATACAAGATGACATACCAACAGAACGACGCGGCTGCTTTGATGTCCTCACGGACGGACAGTTCCTCCTCCAATGTCCAGTCTTGTGACAATGGTGGCACTCAATGTCACCGCCCTTGCTCTTTGCCTTGCCCTGTGAGCCACTAGTCTCACCGGGCCCACTCTTACCGTTTCCTGGCTTTTTAAACTTTGGCTTACCTACAGCTAGGTCGCCATGAGCCTTGCCCTTACCTTTACCCTTGTTGGAAATCGTGAGAACATCCTGCTTCATACTCCCACTCAATTTCATATCCTTCTCGGTCTCTACGAGAAGGGAGTGTAGCTCATGAGGACTCTTTTTCAAGTCATTCATGTAGTAGTTCGCCCTGAAAAGGGCAAAACCATCATGAAGAGAATGAAGCATTCCGTCAATGACAATGCTCTCACTGATTTTGCAATCAAGTGCCTCCAGCTTCTCGACATTCTCAATCATGTGAAGAATGTGTGGGCTAACCGGTTGGCCCTTCTGGAGTTTCGCATCAAAGAAGCGACAGGTATGCTCATATGTAACGATTCTCGGTGTTTTTGAGAACTCGTTAGTGAGCGTGGTGAAAATCTTGTTTGCACCCTGAGCAATGAAGCGTCTCTGCAAATTAGTTTCCATTGCAAAGATGAGTACGTTCTTTATCGCACCCGCTTCCATAACAAAGTCATTATAAGCGAGTGACTCGTTGACTCCTGCATTGGGGCCTGGATTTACCGGTATTGGCTCAGTTATGTACCTGAGCTTACCGTCAGCAATGGCAGCATTCCGTAGTGCTGCCTCCCAGTCCGCAAAGTTGGACCCGTCGTTTTTCAGACGTGTGAACTGATTCATTTGGTCCATGAATATTTTCAGCCAGGACTCGCGTCCAAGTGTGGCACTAGGCATTTGGATTGCGTTATTTCCAGGCATTTTGTGGTAACAGTAAAATAAACGTGTTCTACACTGCGAAAAGAAGAATAACTAATAAGCATGTGCATCGATTTTAATTTAAGTCTAATGCTCTAATGTCATAACGCGAATACTCAAAACATTTATACAATTGACCTTCCTCAAGAATTATATAAATGATCCCAAGACTCAATTATCTGTAAATTGATAAGCTAACCTTTTAGCTAATTCTACCGTTAGAATTCTTGGTCGATAAATTTCTGTAAATTCTATCTTTAGTCCATCATAATCACGAGAAACTCTTCAGACTATAATGTTGAGATAAACTAAGTCAACACAAACTACTTACCCAACGTAGAAGGGGTCATATTATGCCTACCGACGAAGAAGGGATTCATAGTTGTTTGCCCTTATAAAGACTAATCTCAATTTCCGTTTTAGAGGAAGATCCCATCAACTTTATTTTAATTCATTTTATGTGAACTAATATCTACCATGCGTGAATGAATAAACTAAGATGATGGCTTAATAAACATGTGACATCTGTATGTCTATGAAAACTAACATACAACCTATATGTGTCAATTTTCATGCATTTTAGTAGGTGGTTTGGTTTTAGGCGGAATATGATGCATAAACTATCATGTGAATGAAAAGCAATAGGAATGAAAAACGTAAAAACAATAAAAAGTCCTAGTGTGGCCTATCCTATCAAAATGAACATTAAATACAAATTTGGAATCCATCCTTGGACCCGGGAAGCTTGTCTCGATGTTCCATCTTGATCCATGTAGCGGGAGTGAGCTCCAATCTCCATCTTTAGTCTTCTTTGAAAATTAAAATAAATAAATTTACATAATAAACCTATTTATTACATTCTAATTTCAAAACCCAAAAACTAAAGAAAAATAAAGGAGATTCGAGATCTCATAATTACACAAAAATTATGTTTCCTTCATTACGAAAACATAATTTGACTAAGGCCACACTAAGTATTACAAATTACAACCGATTGCAAAACAATACGTAAATAAATTCATTCAACGATTCATTCAACAAAAATAAAATGCATCAACTAAAAATAAATTAAACATACATGACACAATTCCTTAATTATGTTGATTAATTTATCCAAACCACCTATTTAAATTAACAAATTAAGTGATAATTCCTCAATTAATCACATTAATTTTAATCTTAATTCATATTAAACTTGTAATATGAATTTAATCCATCAATATTTTAAACTGCTTTAAAATAATTAGGTATCTATTAATAATGAACCGCTTCACAATAATTAATTTGCCAAAACAAAACAAAAATTAAAAACCCCCTTTTTTTAATTGTCTCGGCAAAAAAAAAAACAGAATTTTTTTTTCTCGGTAAAACTGAAAAGAAACAAAAACAACCCGTTTTTTTTTTCTTTTTCACGGTTTTTCTGTAGAAACCGAAACAAAACAACAAATTTTTTTTTTTTATTTTCTGCCCACTGTGAATAGTAACCGAGAGGTGAACAGTAACAGAAAAAAAAATTTTCGCGGCTCAAATTAAAACAAGAACCCTAATGCCTCTTTTATGTCTCTTTTGCGGCAAAAATGCCCTAAAACATAAATTCGATGAAGAAAATCGTTTACAGTTGCTATTAGAACATGATTACCATATGAATTAATAAAACATGATTAATCTTATATGCCAAACACTATATACCAAAAACAATTTTTATATCATAAACATGACGATTCCATTTGAATTTTAACTTAATTTTCATTAAATCAGAAACTACCAATTTATCATATGTTTATGTTAACTGATTAAACAACAATATGAAAAATCGAAATGGAAATAATCATCAACAACAAAGGCATAAACTCGGCAGAAAAAAAAAACAAATCGGCAAAAAAAAAATTTTTTTTTTATACCGAAACCCTAATTTTTTTTTCGAAACCCTTATGTTGTTTACAAACAATTTTATGAAAATCATCAAAATTAAAATTCGTGGCCTTGGCTCTGATAACACTTGTGGGATTTATCTGTATGCATCTCTTAAAATTTTAGGACTATAACGAATTATAACATGATGAAACTAGTCATAAAATAAATTGCATAAACAAAATTGTAAAGGATTAAGAAATAACCTTCGGTCCTAGCAAAAACAACCTAAGAACAATATCAAAGTTGATATTCGCCTATCAGTTGCACCAAGACGATATGAGAAATGCCCTTTGATTATGCTAGAATCGATCCAGAAATTAACTAATTAATTTTTTTAGGTTTTTGTATTTTTCGTAGAGATGAGAGGCAAGGATTAGGTTGGAATGAATTAGGGTTGAAAAAACATCTCACCTTTCTCTTAATAAAACCGAAAAAAGAGAAGGCAAATCAAGATCTTATTCTTTCCTTCATTCGGCCCATAAACCGAAATAATAAGGATTATAATTTCCTTATTTTCGGTTATTCCAAAAATGTATAAAATGTGTTAAATATAAATTGTCATCTAGTGAGGATCGATCCCACAACCTCTTGGTTTGAGTACCCTCACTATTACCACTATGACACATTCATCTTGTTGATATTAAATATAACCGATTACATCTAATTACGAATTAACAGATTAATTTGTCCAAGCTAACATTACATACATTTAATTAAATATAACTTATTATATTCAATTTATTTAATTGTGATTAATTGTCTCAACTAATATTATTTAATCTTCTTTAAATAATTGTCTCATCAACACATTGACTAACTGTTTAGTCATATAAGACATCAATGTGATTACATTTCCATAACCACATCTCTCAAACACATCCTATAGGTGTGACCTTTAGGGACCAGTTGATCACCGCCATCTGTATGATAATAACGTCAAACTTTCTAGCAAGCCAACCGTTATTAGGTAATCGTTAATCAACTGATTAAAATACTAAGTATACCCTTGTGAACCTGTAAGAGAGTTACAAATGTTATCACACTAATTTGTGGAGGACACAAGCTCCAACAGGAAGAAGTTGGCTCTAGCTTTCTACAAAAAGTTCTATCCACCGGAAAAGGCTAACATGCTAAGAGCTCAAATTACGGGCTTTAAGCAAAGAGATGAGGAATCTTTATATGAAGCTTGGGAGCGATTCAAAGGAATTTGTCGCTCATGTCCTCATCATTGACTTAGCGAGTGGTTCTTGGTACAACAATTTTGGAACGGTCTTTATGAAGACTCGAGAAACATTCTCAACATGGGATCAAATGGAATGTTCACCGAAGTTGATGACAATCAAACTTGGAACAAAATTGAGGAAATGGCGGTCCATAACTCACAATATAGTAGACCTCGCAAGGCTACTAGAGGAGGAAAGCATGAAGTGGACTCCATTACTCAATTGGGTGCTTAACTTAGTGCTCACATTGATACCATCAATTTGAAGTCTGAAAAAGCTATGGCTAGACTTGAAGAAGCCTCAAAATCACCAAAGCATCATGTTAATGCCATGACGGCATCTTCATCAATCCCAAGTGGGATATGTGAGAATTGTGGAACTTTGAGACATGACCAAAGTGAATGTAGGGGAACAAATGAACAAGTGAATGCTTTTCAAGCATACAAGAGTGGTACCCCTTATTCAAATTATTACAATGAAAACACCAAATTCCATCCAAATCTCTCATACAAAAGCCAAAATGTTCAAAACCCTCAACCAACATACACCCCACCTCCCATGAGAAACCAAAATCAAATACCCTTTTACAACCAAAA